>NC_057800.1:38726680-38862001 GCF_018294505.1 Triticum aestivum
CCGCCGCCCCCTTTCCTCGACCCCATCCCTCCCGATCTCCTCCTTCCCGATCTAATCTAGTCTTCCAGTCACCGCTGCCCCTCTCCTCGACCCCCTCCCTCCCGATCTCCTCCTTCTTGATCTAATCTAGGCTTCGAGTCACCGCCGCCCCTCTCCTCGCCGCCGCCGGAGCTCCGCAGGACAAAGCTCGGGCAGGGGATGATGGCGGTAGCGGGCCTTCCTCCATTGTGGCGGATATCCACGCGGGTGTCCTGGACATGTGTGTTATCCGGCATCGGCAGGGCAGCGGTGAGGGCCCCTCCGCCATCTATGGCTCACCCAGGTGGGGTGCCGGTTCTTGACAGTGGTGCAGATCCAGTCGTACGGTTTCTCGGCGGCAGACATCACCCATGGGCATGCTGGATGATGGAGGAGGTTGATCTGGTGGTCCAGCCGGGGATAGGCGCGAATTTTCCTACGAAAGCTTGGTTCAGCCTTGGTCAGAATCGTCAACGGTGGTGCCCACGGGCTTTGTTACCTCGTTGGAGGCTTTATGGGGTGATTCGTGTTCTCTGTGTGCCCCGAGGGAAACACCAGGTTCGGGCTTTCCAGATCGGATGATGGCGATGTTCCTGCGTCATCGCCCCCATGGGGGCATCATCTTTGCGGTTATACATCGGCTGGAGGGACAAGTGTTTGACTTGGTGAAAGATCCCAGTCTTCGTATGCTTCTCGTGCGGTGACCAAGGTGGAGTGGTGTTTCATCTACAACATCGATGATGGTGAGTCTTGGCGGCAAGGTGCTGCGGGGTCTCGGTGCTGGAAACCGTTTGATGGGCGTGCGCAGGAGGCTGGCTGTCCGAAGACGTGGTGGTGTAGACGGCGGAAGGGTCTGGCAAGACCAGTGCATTGATTTCTCCTGAAGATGGGACCGTGAAAGAAGACGGTTATAGATTCCACAGCATGTGCATGCGGTGCATGCTGAGGGTCTGTTAGACCGGTTGGTGCTCCCGGCTAGCCAGCGGGCGGCTTGGTGAGGCCATCGGATTTCTTACTGTGCGTGACGTGAGGTTAGGGCACATCATCAATCTTGTAGGTGGAGCGATGACTTACGTCGGGAAGGTCGCTTTGGGTTGATCTATGTATTTTTTTGTAAGAAATGAACGTGTGCATCGCTCGATGCGCAGACTGGGCGTAATCCTTCTTTTTGAAAAAAAAGTGCGAATCAAGAAAACATAGTGAGGATGGTAAACACTCTATGTTATAGGAGAAAATTAAATTGACAATGTGCCAATTATTACTCTCTCGACCCCAAACTTCTAATGCATATCTGATTAGAGGCCTCCATATCATGCATGTGTGGTAAAGTTGTGTCTCGACGGAGCCTCACACCAAAGGCCTCTTTGATTCACATGATTGTAAAAAAATGTAGGAGTAGAATCAACACTGGACTGAAATATCATGTCAATTAATCTATAGGTTGCACCCCAAGGAAAAACAATTATTCTTTAAAAAGGTTTGAGTGTATGCTAGATATTCTATGATTCCTAATAAAATCCTATGGGATACGAATCAAACAAGTGACATAGGGGGAAAACCTAAAGATTATAATCCTCCAAAGATTCTATTAAAAGCGGATCAGGGTCAGACTTGCAAAGTCATAGTCATCGGCTTGCTCGTTCTCTTGCCGAAGCTACCCTGCTCTAGCATTACACAACCTAATCAGCTACATCGGTGGAGGGGAGTCCTCCACAGCTCCGGCTTCTTTGTCTTGGACGATAAGGCTTGCAGAGTCTTCTCATACGAGGCCCATGGGCCAGACTGATGGCCAAGGGCAGAACTAACTTATGGTGCCTCGGGTTGGCCTACTTGGGTCGGCAACCGTCAAGGTGAGGCACTGCTGGGTCATAACACCGTCAGTAGCTCCTAAACCGTTCTTCAAGCTCGGTTGCACCTCGACCAGCACTAGACTACACACCGTCTTCAGGTTGCCGAGGTTGAATCTGGTTCTTCAAAGCTCACCTAATAGCAACAATTCGCCACCGGTCTCTGTTTGTCGTATTGCTTCCGAAATTTGGACGAACAACTCCAATCTTGAATTATTGATGAAAATAGCCGACCTGCGCCAAAAAGCTTCCAGCACAGCAGGCATCACTACTAGGGAAAACCTTACCAGTAGCGCTGGTTTTTAAGCTACCAGTAGCGCGGGCGTCAGCGCTACTGCTACGGCGCTACAACTATTTTGTAGCAATAGCGTTTTTTTAGGCCAGCGCTACTGGTAAGTTCAGGTACTAGTAGCGCGACTGGTAAATGAGCGCTGCTGGTAATATTTTGATCCGCGCCTCTGCTAAAATTTATGTTTTTTTTAGCATTTTGGCGCTGTACATGTTTAAATAGATATATCTTTTATACAATAACAACTCATCATGAACTAGTCTGTTTAAATAGCATATTCATTATCACTTGTCATCACTACTAAACAATGTTCGTCAATGAGACATTATATAACAAGTTGGTCCCTAGTCATAATCATAACTCCTCCTCATCATCATCAACCCTAACACATTGTAGCACATAATAACACATTCTAGCTACGACCTACTCCTCTCATAGGACCTACTCTACCCTCTCTTAGGTAAAATATCATAAAACAAGATAGGCATTGACTCTCCATTAAGGAAAATTGACTCTCCATAATAAAGAACGGACATCATCCTGTCTCCAAGTCTTGGCCTACGCACAATGTTGCTTCCAAGTAGCTCTCTACGATGGTTCAAACATTTTTTGAAATCATTTATTATCATGGCTTCCTCGCTTTTAGAAATTTGTTATGGACGGGAGTGGTGTGGATACTGCGGCTGACCTGGCCGTGGTGGCCGTAACCTCATAACATCAACGTGACCTCTCGGCAACATCACATGAGGCACACAATCCATCGGGATTTTCTGTTCAAAAACATAGTAATAACTTTGTAGTAGCAATGTAGTTTAGTTTTAGAAGAATTTATGCAAAAGATGCACGGATGTCGTAATAGTAGAAAATCTTACCATGCTATCTCTATTGATGTTACCGTAGTTCAACATGTGCACTATTGGCATGTATTGACCATAATATGGAGGAGTTTGATAATAGCTATTATAATTCTCAAGATTAGTAAAAAATGCGATAAGACCATCTTTCTCCTTATAAGTTAACTGGGCTTCATCATTGTAGTAGTAGGTTCTATCTACCATTTTCCGTACATTTTTTGAAGAATGAAAATAAGCTGTCAATGGAAATAAGCTGTCAAATATTTTGAAATAAACAATATAAATTACTTAATAAATATGTTTGAGAAACTCACACATCGGTAGAACTGGAAGCGTGTCAACAAGGACCCAAATGGTCATATTATTGTCATCGATGTCAGGATCACCAAGATCGAAGGTGAGAAGCATACCCTCATGAAAATCATACGCCTTGCAAAGGGCTTCCCAATTCAGGCAACCAAAATTGGATGAGTTCACAGAATTGTATAGATTTACAGCAAAATCATAACCATGATGGGTCCTTAGTTGAATTATCTTTGTCTCCATGCTTTCATGATCTTCAAAACCCATCTTCTTCAAGACATAGCGTCTTGCATGGCATGGGATAAGCTAGTCGAATTGAAAAAGAAGGAAATTACACGTTGAAGAAGGAGATAAGTCGTGCAAAAAATAACAAAAAACACTTGTCGTCGTTACATACCGTTTCAACATCGAAGGTCTCTTGGAGCTTGATGCTGAAGCGCCAACCTTCTACCAGGTGAGGCCTGTCGCACAGACCGCGCTCATCTTCGCAGTGCTCGCACATAGCGAATTCTCTTTCGTCCACAGACATTTCCTAATAGGTAATTAATAATCCATCATCGAATACATATATAGTACTTTGTAGCAAAGATCATCATATAATAACCAAAACACCTAAAATTTGTAGTTTGTAGTAGTTTGTAGCAAAGATCATCATCGAACCTAGTTTGTAGCAAAGATCATCATATAATCCATCATCGAATACATATATAGTAGTTTGTAGCACAAACCGCGCTCATCTTTTGCATTCAATAAGCAAATAACTAATAGGTAATTAATAATCCATCATCGAATACATATATAGTAGTTTGTAGCAAAGATCATCATATAATATCACTAATACATCTCGAATAATAGCTCCTCTAGGTTCAGTGGCCCGCGGTGGACACCCAAAAAGAAGGAATCATCACCGGATCATAGCTCTGGTGAGATCCTCAAAGAATCTGCCAGGTATCGGAGAACTGGCCGTTCGCCAACGCAACCATGTAGCGCTGGACGTGCGCGTTCTCCTCCGTGACACGGTGTTGTACCACCTGCGCGGGGGACTCAAGCCTCTCCACCGATGCAGGCCCACATGACCGCCACCAAAGAAGCTCCGGGTCGATGACGGGCTGGCTCCTCACTAAGCTGCGCTCACCAGAAGGTAGCACAACCCAGTACCAGCCCGACGGAGCCCAGTCCTGGATATGGCCCCTCGGCTCAAGCAGGAGTCCTCCGCCGAGTCGACGACGAGGATGCGGGATAGGCATCGTTGACGTCGAGAACAAAATGCTTAATTATGAAAACAAAATTAATAAACACTTAGCAAAATTTGGCATGACCTTTGCTAAAAACAGGACATATCGAGCGCCTGAAATTTGCCAGAACGTAAACGAATCGACATTTCTGTTGGAAATATGCCCTAGAGGCAATAATAAAAGTGTTATTATTATATTTCCTTGTTCATGATAATTGTCTTTTATTCATGCTATAACTGTATTATCCGGAAATCGTAATACACGTGTGAATACATAGACCACAATATGTCCCTAGTGAGCCTCTAGTTGACTAGCTCGTTGTGATCAACAGATAGTCATGGTTTCCTGGCTATGGACATTGGATGTCGTTGATAACGGGATCACATCATTAGGAGAATGATGTGATGGACAAGACCCAATCCTAAGCATAGCACAAAGATCGTGTAGTTCGTTTGCTAGAGCTTTGCCAATGTCAAGTATCTCTTCCTTTGACCATGAGATCGTGTAACTCCTGGATACCGTAGGAGTGCTTTGGGTGTATCAAACGTCACAACGTAACTGGGTGACTATAAAGGTGCACTACGGGTATCTCCGAAAGTATCTATTGTTTTATGCGGATCGAGACTGGGATTTGTCACTCCGTGTAAACGGAGAGGTATCTCTAGGCCCACTCGGTAGGACATCATCATATGCGCAATGTGACCAAGGAGTTGATCACGGGATGATGTGTTACGGAACGAGTAAAGTGACTTGCCGGTAACGAGATTGAACAAGGTATTGGTATACCAACGATCGAATCTCGGGCAAGTAAAATACCGCTAGACAAAGGGAATTGTATACGGGATCGATTGAGTCCTTGACATCGTGGTTCATCCGATGAGATCATCGTGGAACATGTGGGAGCCAACATGGGTATCCAGATCCCGCTGTTGGTTATTAACCGGAGAACGTCTCGGTCATGTCTGCATGTCTCCCGAACCCGTAGGGTCTACACACTTAAGGTTCGATGACGCTAGGGTTATAAAGGAAGCTTGTATGTGGTTACCGAATGTTGTTCGGAGTCCCAGATGAGATCCCGGACGTCACGAGGAGTTCCGGAATGGTCCGGAGGTAAAGATTTATATATAGGAAGTCCTGTTTCGGCCATCGGGACAAGTTTCGGGGTCATCGGTATTGTACCGGGACCACCGGAAGGGTCCCGGGGGCCCACCGGGTGGGGCCACCTGCCCCGGGGGGCCACATGGGCTGTAGGGGGTGCGCCTTGGCCTACATGGGCCAAGGGCACCAGCCCCAAGAGGCCCATGCGCCTGGGGAAACCCTAAAGGAAGAGTCCCAGCAGGGGAAGGCACCTCCTAGGTGCCTTGGGGGGGGGGAGGACTCCTCCCCTGGCTGCCACCCCCTTGGAGATTGGATCTCCTAGGGGCTGGCGCACCCCCCCCCTTTGGGATCCCTATATATAGTGGGGTAGGAGGGCCTCCCAAACATACCTTATGCCTTTGGTGCAGCCCCTCCCTCTCTCCCAAGTTCTCCTCCTCTTCTCCCATGGTGCTTGGCGAAGCCCTGCGGGATTGCCACGCTCCTCCACCACCACCACGCCGTTGTGCTGCTGTTGGATGGAGTCTTCCTCAACCTCTCCCTCTCTCCTTGCTGGATCAAGGTGTGGGAGACGTCACCGGGCTGTACGTGTGTTGAACGCGGAGGTGTCGTCCGTTCGGCACTTGATCATCGGTGATCTAAATCACGACGAGTACGACTCCATCAACCCCGTTCACTTGAACGCTTCCGCTTAGCGATCTACAAGGGTATGTAGATGCACTCCCCTTTCTACTCGTTGCCGGTCTCTCCATAGATAGATCTTGGTGTTACGTAGGAAAATTTTTGAATTTCTGCTACGTTCCCCAACAGTGGTATCAGAGCCAGGTTTATTGCGTAGATTCTTTGCACGAGTAGAACACAAAGTAGTTGTGGGCGTTGATGTTGTTCAATATGCTTACCGTTACTAGTCCAATCTTGTTTCGACGGTATTGTGGGATGAAGCGGCCCGGACCGACCTTACACGTACTCTTACGTGAGACAGGTTCCACCAATTGACATGCACTTGGTGCATAAGGTGGCTAGCGGGTGCCAGTCTCTCCCACTTTAGTCGGAACGGATTCGATGAAAAGGGTCCTTATGAAGGGTAAATAGCAATTGGCATATCACGTTGTGGTCTTGCATAGGTAAGAAACGTTCTTGCTAGAAACCCATAGCAGCCACGTAAAACATGCAACAACAATTAGAGGACGTCTAACTTGTTTTTGCAGGGTATGCTATGTGATGTGATATGGCCAAAAGGATGTGATGAATGATATATGTGATGTATGAGATTGATCATGTTCTTGTAATAGGATTCACGACTTGCATGTCGATGAGTATGACAACCGGCAGGAGCCATAGGAGTTGTCTTTATTTTTTGTATGACCTGCGTGTCATTGAAGAACGCCATGTAACTTACTTTACTTTATTGCTAAACGCATTAGCCATAGAAGTAGAAGTAGTCGTTGGCGTGACAACTTCATGAAGACACGATGATGGAGATCATGGTGTCATGCCGGTGACAAGATGATCATGGAGCCCCGAAGATGAAGATCAAAAGGAGCAAAATGATATTGGCCATATCATGTCACTATTTGATTGCATGTGATGTTTATCATGTTTATGCATCTTGTTTACTTAGGACGACGGTAGTAAATAAGATGATCCCTTACAAAATTTCAAGAAGTGTTCTCCCCTAACTGTGCACCGTTGCTACAGTTGGTCGCTTCTAAGCACCACGTGATGATCGGGTGTGATGGATTCTTACGTTCACATACAACGGGTGTAAGACAGTTTTACACAGCGAAAACACTTAGGGTTAACTTGACGAGCCTAGCATGTGCAGACATGGCCTCGGAACACGGAGACCAAAAGGTCGAGCATGAGTTGTATAGTAGATACGATCAACATGAAGATGTTCACCGACGTTAACTAGTCCGTCTCACGTGATGATCGGACACGGCCTAGTTAACTCGGATCATGTGATCACTTAGATGACCAGAGGGATGTCTATCTGAGTGGGAGTTCATAAGATGAACTTAATTATCCTGAACATAGTCAAAAGACCTTTTGCAAATTATGTCGTAGTTCACGCTATAGTTCTACTGTTTTAGATATGTTCCTAGAGAAAATATAGTTGAAAGTTGATAGTAGCGATTATGCGATCAGTAGAAAGCTTATGTCCTTAATGCACCGCTTAGTGTGCTGAACCCCAAACGTCATTTGTGGATGTTTTGAACATCGAACATACACGTTTTGATAACTACGTGATAGTTCAGTCAAATGGATTAAGTAGAGGCACCAAAGACGTTTTCGAAACGTCGCGGAACATATGAGATGTTTCGAGGGCTGAAATTGGGATTTCAGGCTCGTGCCCACGTCAAGAGGTATGAGACCTCCGACGATTTTCTTAGCCTGCAAACTAAGGGAGAAAAGCTCAATCTTTGAGCTTGTGCTCAGATTGTCTGAGTGCAACAATCACTTGAATCGAGTGGGAGTTGATCTTCCAGATGAGATAGTGATGTTTCCCCAAAGTCATTGCCACCAAGCTGCTAGAGCTTCGTGATGAACTATAACATATCAGGGATAGATATGATGATCCTTGAAATATTCGTGATGTTTGACACCGCGAAAGTAGAAATCAAGAAGGAGCATCAATTGTTGATGGTTGGTGAAACCACTAGTTTCAAGAAGGGCAAGGGAAAGAAGGGATACTTCATGAAACGGCAAATCAGCTGCTGCTCCAGTGAAGAAACCCAAGGTTGAACCCAAACCCGAGACTAAGTGCTTCTGTAATAAGGGGAACAGTCACTAGAGCAGGATTACCCTAGATACTTGGTAGATGAGAAGGCTGGCAAGGTCGATAGAAGTATATTGGATATACATTATGTTAATGTGTACTTTACTAGTACTCCTAGTAGCACCAGGGTATTAGATACCGGTTCGATTGCTAAGTGTTAGTAACTCGAAATAAAAGCTTCGGAATAAACCGAGACTAGCTAAAGGTGAGCTGACGATATATGTTGGATGTGTTTCCAAGGTTGATATGATCAAGCATCGCACGCTCCCTCTACCACCGAGATTGGTGTTTGCGTTGAGCATAGACATGATTGGATTATGTCTATCGCAATACGGTTATTCATTTAAGGAGAATAATGGTTACTCTATTTTTGAATAATACCTTCAATGGTCTTGCACCTAAAGGAATGGTTTATTGAATCTCGGTCGTAGTGATACACGTTTTCATGCCAAAAGATATAAGATAGTAATGATAGTACCACTTACTTGTGGCACTGCCATGTAAGTCATAATGGTATAAAACGCATGAAGAAGCTCCATGTTGATGGATCTTTGGACTCACTCGTTTTGAAAAGTTTGAGACATGCGAACCATGTCTATTGGTGTATATGCATGAAGAAACTCCATGCAAATGGATCGTTTGGACTCACTTGATTTTGAATCACTTGAGATATGCAAATCATACCACATGGGCAAGATGACTGAAAAGCCTCGGTTTCAATAAGATGGAACAAGATAGCAACTTGTTGGAAGTAACACATTTTGATGTGTGCAGTCCAATAAATGCTGAGGTATGCAGTGAATATCGTTATGTTCTTACTTCACAGATGATTCGAGTAGATGTTGAGAATATTTACTTGATGAAACACAAGTCTGAATTATTGAATGGTTCAAGTAATTTCAGAGTGAAGTAGAAGATCATTGTGACAAGAGGATAAAATGTCTATGATACGATCATAGAGATGAATATCTGAGTTACGAGTTTTGGCACACAATTAAGACATTGTGGAAATTGTTTCGCAATTAATACCGCCTGGAACACCATAATGTGATGGTGTGTCCGAACATCATAGTTGCACCCTATTGGATATGGTGCGTACCATGATGTCTCTTATCGAATTACCACTATCGTTCATGGGTTAGGCATTAGAGACAACCACATTCACTTTAAAATAGGGCACCACGTAATTCCGATGAGATGACACCGTATGAATTATGATTTAGAGAAACCTAAGTTGTCGTTTCTTAAAAGTTTGGGGCTGCGACGCTTATATGAAAAAGTTTCAGGTTGATAAGCTCGAACCCAAAGCGGATAAAATGCATCTTCATAGGAAACCCAAAACAGTTGGGTATACCTCCTAATTCAGATCCGAAAGCAATATGGATTGTTTCTAGAATCGGGTCCTTTCTCGAGGAAAAGTTTCTCTCGAAAGAATTGAGTGGGAGGATGGTGGAGACTTGATGAGGTTATTGAACCGTCTCTTCAACTAGTGTGTGACAGGGCACAGGGAGTTGTTCCTGTGGCACCTACACCAATTGAAGTGGAAGCTTATGATATTGATCATGAAACTTCGGATCAAGTCACTCCCAAACCTCGTAGGATGACAAGGATGCGTACTACTTCAGAGTGGTACGTAATCCTGTCTTGAAGGTCATGTTGCTAGACAACAATGAACCTACGAGCTATGGAGAAGCGATGGTGGGCCCGGATTCCGATAAATGGCTTGAGGCCATAAAATCCGAGAGAGGATCCATGTATGAAAACAAAGTGTAGACTTTGGCAGAACGGCTCGATGGTCGTAAGGCTAATGAGTACAGATGGATTTTAAAAGGAAGACGGACAATGATGGTAAATGTCACCATTAAGAAAGCTCGACTTGTCGTTAAGATGTTTTCCGACAAGTTCAAGGAGTTGACTACGATGAGATTTTCTCACTCGTAGCGATGCTAAGAGTCTATTGGAATTATATTAGCGATTACTGCATTATTTATGAAATTTTGCAGATAGGATGTCAAAACATTGTTTCCTCGACGATTTTAATGAGGAAAGATTGTATGTGATACAACCGGAAGGTTTTGTCAATCCCGAAAGATGCTAATAAGTATGCAAAGCTCCAGCAATCCTTCTAAGGACTGGAGTGAGCATCTCGGAGTTGGAATGTATGCTTTGATGATGATCAAATTTTTTGGGTTTGTACAAAGTTTATGAGAAACTTGTATTTCCAAAGAAGTGAGTGGGAGCACTATAGAATTTCTGATGAGTATATGTTGTTGACATATTGTTGATCAGAAATGACGTAGAATTTCTGGAAAGCATATAGGGTTATTTTGAAAGTGTTTTTCAATGGAAAGCCTGGATTAAGCTACTTGAACATTGAGCATCAAGATCTATAAGGATAGATCAAAATGCTTAATAATACTTTCAAATGAGCACATACCTTGACATGATCTTGAAGGTGTTCAAGATGGACCAGTCAAAGAAGGAGTTCTTGCCTGAGTTGTAAGGTACGAAGTTAAGACTTAAAGCTCGACCACGGCAGAATAGAGAGAAAGGACGAAGGTCGTCCCCTATGCTTGAGACGTAGGCTCTTCAGTATGCTATGCTGTGTACTGCACCTGAAGTGTGCCTTGCCATGAGTCAGTCAAGGGGTACAAGAGTGATCCATGAATGGATCACAGGACAGCGGTCAAAGTTATCCTTAGTAACTAGTGGACTAAGGAATTTTCTCGATTATGGAGGTGGTAAAAGAGTTCGTCGTAAAGGGTTATGTCGATGCAAGCTTAACACCTATCCGGATAGCTCTGAGTAGAGATACCGGATACGTATAATGGAGCAACAATTTAGAATAGCTCCAAGTAGAACAGTTATTTGGAATAGCTCCAAATAGAACGTGGGAGCTACATCTAGGAGATGACATGGAGATTTGTAAAGCACACACGGATCTGAAAGGTTCAGACCCGTTGACTAAAACCTCTCTCACAAGCAACATGATCAAACATAAAACTCATTGAGTGTTAATCACATAGTGATGTGAACTAGACTACTGACTCTAGTAAACTCTTGGGTATTAGTCACATGGCGATGTGACCTGTGAGTGTTAATCACATGGCGATGTGAACTAGATTATTGACTCTAGTGCAAGTGGGAGACTGTTGGAAATATGCCCTAGAGGCAATAATAAAAGTGTTATTATTATATTTCCTTGTTCATGATAATTGTCTTTTATTCATGCTATAACTGTATTATCCGGAAATCGTAATACACGTGTGAATACATAGACCACAGTATGTCCCTAGTGAGCCTCTAGTTGACTAGCTCGTTGTGATCAACAGATAGTCATGGTTTCCTGGCTATGGACATTGGATGTCGTTGATAACGGGATCACATCATTAGGAGAATGATGTGATGGACAAGACCCAATCCTAAGCATAGCACAAAGATCGTGTAGTTCGTTTGCTAGAGCTTTGCCAATGTCAAGTATCTCTTCCTTTGACCATGAGATCGCGTAACTCCTGGATACCGTAGGAGTGCTTTGGGTGTATCAAACGTCACAACGTAACTGGGTGACTATAAAGGTGCACTACGGGTATCTCCGAAAGTATCTATTGTTTTATGCGGATCGAGACTGGGATTTGTCACTCCGTGTAAACGAAGAGGTATCCCTGGGCCCACTCGGTAGGACATCATCATATGCGCAATGTGACCAAGGAGTTGATCACGGGATGATGTGTTACGGAACGAGTAAAGTGACTTGCCGGTAACGAGATTGAACAAGGTATTGGTATACCGACGATCGAATCTCGGGCAAGTAAAATACCGCTAGACAAAGGGAATTGTATACGGGATCGATTGAGTCCTTGACATCGTGGTTCATCCGATGAGATCATCGTGGAACATGTGGGAGCCAACATGGGTATCCAGATCCCGCTGTTGGTTATTAACCGGAGAACGTCTCGGTCATGTCTGCATGTCTCCCGAACCCGTAGGGTCTACACACTTAAGGTTCGATGACGCTAGGGTTATAAAGGAAGCTTGTATGTGGTTACCGAATGTTGTTCGGAGTCCCGGATGAGATCCCGGACGTCACGAGGAGTTCCGGAATGGTCCGGAGGTAAAGATTTATATATAGGAAGTCCTGTTTCGGCCATCGGGACAAGTTTCGGGGTCATCGGTATTGTACCGGGACCACCGGAAGGGTCCCAGGGGCCCACCGGGTGGGGCCACCTGCCCCGGGGGGCCACATGGGCTGTAGGGGGTGCGCCTTGGCCTACATGGGCCAAGGGCACCAGCCCCAAGAGGCCCATGCGCCTGGGGAAACCCTAAAGGAAGAGTCCCAGCAGGGGAAGGCACCTGCTAGGTGCCTTGGGGGGGGGGGAGGACTCCTCCCCTGGCCGCCACCCCCTTGGAGATTGGATCTCCTAGGGGCTGGCGCACCCCCCCCTTTGGGATCCCTATATATAGTGGGGTAGGAGGGCCTCCCAAACATACCTTATGCCTTTGGTGCAGCCCCTCCCTCTCTCCCAAGTTCTCCTCCTCTTCTCCCATGGTGCTTGGCGAAGCCCTGCGGGATTGCCACGCTCCTCCACCACCACCACGCCGTTGTGCTGCTGTTGGATGGAGTCTTCCTCAACCTCTCCCTCTCTCCTTGCTAGATCAAGGCGTGGGAGACGTCACCGGGCTGTACGTGTGTTGAACGCGGAGGTGCCGTCCGTTCGGCACTTGATCATCGGTGATCTGAATCACGACGAGTACGACTCCATCAACCCCGTTCACTTGAACGCTTCCGCTTAGCGATCTACAAGGGTATGTAGATGCACTCCCCTTTCTACTCGTTGCCGGTCTCTCCATAGATAGATCTTGGTGTTACGTAGGAAATTTTTTGAATTTCTGCTACGTTCCCCAACAATTTCTGGCAAAACATAGGCCGCTCGGTTAAACAACTAAGATTGTGACATGTTCAAAATATGACATATATCCACTTCAAATTTGCATATAACAGGAATAATTGTTTTTACTAAAAAAATAACAACAAATGTGATAGTTCAAAATATGATCCTAAGATTAACTATCTAGGGTTCATACTACACTATCCTAAGATTCATACTAATTATCCTAAGATTAACTAGCTAGGGTTCATACTACATTATCCTAAGATTAAACAACTAAGATTAAAAACCTACATTATCCTAAGATTCATACTACATTATCCTAAGATTAACTAGCTAGGTTTCATACTACATTTTCCTATGATTAAACAACTAAGATTAAAAACCTAAATTTTTCAACTTGCTAGGGTTCAAAAGAAACTAGGGAGGAGGAGGAAGGAGGGAGGACGATGTACCTCTCGGTGGAGGAGGGCCGGCGCAGGGGCCGGGGCAGCCGGCGAGGAGGAGGCCAACGCAGGGGAGGGCGGCCGGCAGGGAGGAGGGCCGGCGCGGGCGAGGGCGGCCGACATAGGGAGGAGGGACGGCGCGGGGGACGGCAGCATGCGGGGGTCGACGGTGGCGCGCGGGGGATTGAGGGAGGAGTGTGGAGTGTGTGAGTGAGCTGAGTGATGAGGCTGGGGGCGCACGGGGAAGGGAGTGGGCTTAATAGCAGCGCGGGTAATGGACATCGCTACTGCTAAGCCCACTAGCTATAGCGCCGGTGCACATCACACACTACAGCTAAGTGGCCCGCTGTTAGGACCCCGATTCCAAGTCACATCGATCTAGCCGGTAACACCTCATATCACTTTGCGGCCTCACGCACGGTATTCCCACGGGTGTCGCCTTACCATGGCCCGGGACCGTTTGCGCATTTCGGCTCATGTATATGATAGTGTCGCTAGCATCCATATGACAAGGAACCCCGGCCGACATGGCTAGTCGTGAACCCAAAGCGGCACTAACCTATGGGGACAGGCAAACATGAATCAACATCGAACATGTCGGTCAGCAGCGTGTGAATCCAGGCTGTAGCACTGGGCTAACAGGACTCCGGGAACCCGGGCTGTAGCAGGCTAGGCAGGACTCCGAATGTCACCGTGTGACATTTCCACGAAGGGACAAACACAGGAACGAAGTGAAACACATACCGGCCAGTCAAGTGTCTTGAGCAGTAGTGCTGGGCTAGCAGGACTCCGGTGAACCGGTCTATAGCGGACTACTATGGCTCATGGGAGCACTAGACTACATTTCCCCATAAGAGAGGCTGCCAAGGATAAACAACTAGATTGTCGGATCCCACACATACCAAGTGAGGGAGTCCTGGATTAGGGGGTGGTGGGGTAGCCGGACTATACCTTCAGCCGGACTCCTGGACTATGAAGATACAAGATGGAAGACTTCGTCCCGTGTCCGGATGGGACTTTCCTTGGCGTGGAAGGCAAGCTTGGCAATGCGATATTCAAGATCTCCTACCATTGTAACCGACTCTGTGTAACCCTAACCCTATCCGGTGTCTATATAAACCGGAGGGTTGTAGTCCGTAGGACAGAATGAACTCCATACACAACAATCATACCATAGGCTAGCTTCTAGGGTTTAGCCTCCTTGATCACGTGGTAGATATACTCTTGTACTACCCATATCATCAATATTAATCAAGCAGGAGTAGGGTATTACCTCCATCGAGAGGGCCCGAACCTGGGTAAAACAAAGTGTCCCCTGTCTCCTGTTACCATCCGGCCTAGACGCACAGTTCGGGACCCCCTACCAGAGATCTGCCGGTTTTGACACCGACATTGGTGCTTTCATTGAGAGTTCCTCTGTGTCGTCGCCTTTAGGCCCGATGACTCCTTCGATCTTCAACAACGATGCGGTCGAGGGTGAGACTTTTCTCCCCGGACAGATCTTCGTCTTCGGCGGCTTCACACTGTGGGCCAATTCGCTTGGCCACCTTGAGCAGATCGAAAGCTACGCCCCTGGCCATCAGGTCAGGTTTGGAGGCCTAAACTACACGGCTGACATCCGCGGGGACTTGATCTTCGATGGATTTGAGCCACAGCCAAGCGAGCCGCACTATCTCGATGGGCATGATATAGCTCTGCCGCCGAACAGCGCCTTGGAGGCCGCACACGCATCGATTTCGACCATTGATTCGGAACCTACTGCGCCGATCGAGGATCAGCGGTTGGACGCTGCCTCAGGGGCTGCTATCTCAGAGGCGATCGAGCCGAACTCCAGCCCCGCACTCCGTGTGGCCTGAGACTCCGAGGAGCCGGATTCCTCTCCGAACTCCGAGCCCCCCGCACCCCTGCCAATCGAATCCGATTGGGCGCCGATAATGGAGTTCACCGCCGCGGACATCTTTCAGCATTCGCCTTTTGGCGACATCCTGAATTCCCTTAAGTCTCTCTATTTATCAGGAGAGCCCTAGCCGAACTACGGTCAGCAAGGGTGGGATAGGGACGGTGAGGAAATTCAAAACCCACCCACCACCCACTTTGTAGCCAGTGTCGACGATTTAACCGACATACTGGACTTCGGCTCCGAAGACATCGACGGCATGGATGACGATATAGGAGACGAACAGGAACCAGCACCTGTACGGCGCTGGAACGCCACCTCGTCATATGACATATACATGGTGGATGCTCCAAAAGACGGAGATGGCGACGGAACAATGGGGGATGACGCCCCCAAGAAACAGCCAAAGCGCCAGCGTCAGCGCCGCCGCTCTAAGTCCCGCCAAAGCAAAAACGGTGATTCCGGCACGGGAGATAATACTACCCCGGATAGCGCCGAAGAACACCCACCCCAACAAGATTCGTCACAGGAAGATGGAGAAGCCAGCCCTCATGAGAGAGCGGCAGACCGAGAGGTCGAGGATGATAACTATACGCCTCCCTCCGAAGACGAGGCAAGCCTCGATGACGATGAATTCGTCATACCATCAGACCCCGCCGAACAAGAGCGTTTTAAACGCAGGCTTTTAGCCACGGCAAGCAACCTCAAGAAAAAGCAGCAACAGCTTAGAGCTGCCCAAGATTTGCTAGCTAACAGATGGACTGAAGTCCTTGCGGCCAGAGAGTATGAACTCAAACGTCCCTCCAAGAGTTACCCGAAGCGCAAGTCACTACCCCGATCAGAGGAGGCACCTACATCACCAGTGCATGACATGGTAGACCGGCCACCTCATGGCCGCGACAGAGAGGCCTCTCAGCCCCCCACCCAAGCCATGCCCCGACGCCACACAACTAAGGCATGGGAAAATGCGCCTGACCTGCGAGACATACTGCAGGACAAGGCAAGACAGACAAGATCGATCTACGGATCGCGCAGGCGCCCTACGGCATGTGACAATGATCCTCACGCCGGATACAACAAATCCGGCCAGGCCGAACACAACAGACATAGCTCTTCGGAGCTGCGTCGTGATATAGCCCAGTACAGAGGCGCCGCACACCCGCTATGCTTCACGAATGAAGTAATGGATCATAAAATCCTAGAGGGATTTAAACCCGTAAACATCGAATCATACGATGGCACCACAGACCCGGCGGTATGGATTGAGGATTATCTCCTTCACATCCACATGGCACGCGGCGATGATCTACACGCCATCAAATACCTCCCGCTCAGACTTAAAGGACCGGCCCGGCATTGGCTTAACAGCTTGCCAGCAGACTCAATCAGTTCTTGGGAGGACCTGGAAGCCGCATTCCTCGACAACTTCCAGGGCACTTACGTGCGACCGCCGGATGCCGACGACTTAAGCCACATAATTCAGCAGCCAGAAGAATCAGTCAGACAATTCTGGACACGGTTCTTAACAAAGAAAAACCAGATAGTCGACTGTCCGGACGCAGAGGCCCTAGCAGCCTTCAAGCATAACATCCGCGACGAGTGGATTGCCCGGCACCTGGGACAGGAAAAGCCGAAATCCATGGCAGCCCTCACGACACTCATGACCCACTTTTGCGCGGGTGAAGACAGCTGGCTAGCTCGCAGTAACAACTTATCAAAGAACCCTGGTAATTCGGATACCAAGGACAAAAGTGGCAGGACACGTCGGAACAAACAAAAACGCCGCGTTAACAACGACAGCAATGAAGACACGTCAGTCAATGCCGGATTCAGTGGCTATAAATCCGGTCAGCGGAAAAAGCCATTCAAAAAGAATACTCAGGGCCCGTCCAGTTTGGACCAAATACTCGATCGCTTGTGCCAGATACATGGCACCCCCGAAAAGCCAGCCAATCACACTAACAGGGATTGTTGGGTGTTCAAGCAGGCAGGCAAATTAAGAGCCGAAAATAGAGACAAGGGGCTGCACAGCGACGACGAGGAGCCCAAGCCGCCGAACAACAATGGACAGAAGGGCTTTCCCCCACAAGTGCGGATGGTGAACATGATATACGCAACCCACATTCCCAAGCGGGAGCGGAAGCGTGCGCTACTGGACGTATACGCGATGGAGCCAGTCGCCCCAAAGTTCAACCCATGGTCCTCCTGCCTGATCACTTTTGATCGAAGGGACCATCCCACTAGCATCCGTCATGGCGGCTTCGCTGCATTGGTTCTTGACCCAATCATCGACGGATTTCACCTCACAAGAGTCCTCATGGACGGCGGCAGTAGCCTGAACCTGCTTTATCAGGACACAGTGCGGAAAATGGGCATAGATCCCTCAAGGATCAAACCCACAAGAACGACCTTTAAAGGCGTCATACCAGGTCTAGAAGCCAACTGTATAGGCTCAGTAACACTTGACGTGGTCTTCGGATCCCCGGATAATTTCCGAAGCGAAGAGTTAATATTCGATATAGTCCCATTTCGCAGTGGCTATCACGCCCTGCTCGGACGAACCGCATTCGCAAAATTCAATGCGGTGCCGCACTACGCATATCTCAAACTCAAGATGCCAGGCCCTCAAGGAGTAATCACGGTCAATGGAAACACCGAACGCTCCCTCCGTACGGAGGAGCATACAACGGCTCTCGCAGCGGAGGTACAAAGTAGCCTTCTTAGGCAATTCTCCAGTCCGGCCATTAAAAAGCCAGACACCGCCAAGCGCGCCCGGAGTAACCTACAGCTGGACCGCCTTGCACACTCTGAGCAAGTGTAGCAATGCGGCCCCAACCCTAGCTTTCGCGACCTAGCGAAACCAGTACCTCGCGTACATAACTACGCACTTGAAATACCATGGGCACGGGGGAAGGGGCACAATAACGGCACGCCCAAAATACGGCTTAAACGTACCAGGGGCTGCCGAATTCTTTTTTTAATTTTTCTTACTTTCAGGACTCCATACTTCGGACGACCTGTTCGGCAATTAGATCGCCGCACAAACGATGCAAGATCCAGGGAGGCAGACAAGCCATGCCGCATTATGGAACTCCCAGGTGGTCTCTGTTACGAGCGATATACCTACTTTATATATAATTCCGCGGCCTGCCCCTGGTCAGGACATACTGAATAGTCCAATATCTTTTGCTTACCGCACAATCTGTATCGTTCGGCTTTGATAAATAGCCTCTCCATAAACAATGCCTAGCTTTTTGTTTATTTTTTTGCATTACTCTTTTCATATATATGTTCATTGATGACATGTTGCATCTGTACACTATGATACGACTAGTACGCCAGGGGCTTCAGTACCCTTTAAATATGGTGTGAGAAGTTCGTACACTTTCACAAGTGCGGCACCCCGAACTCATAGCACTATATGCATCGGCTCCGAATCATGATTTGGGTCAATAGTTGGGTTTGCCCGGCTCCTATGTTTTGGTGCCTTACATTCCGCTATATCGGCTAAGGTAGCACTAGGAGAACCACTGCGATTTTTCCCCGGTTGAGATGGGTTAAGCACCTCAGTGGAGAAAGCTAAAACTGACTGTCATGACGAGGCGAGAGACCGGTCGCTGTTCGAGAGGTTTTTTGAGTCCCTAAAGGCTTATGCCGCTTCGAGCGAGGAGCTAGATAACCCCAGCCAAGGCGTGGATAGCGCCCCGAACTCGGTCTTCCGAACTAGGGGCTTCGCCGAAATTTAAAATTATAAAGTTCTATGGCTAAGTGAGAGTGTTCAAGCATTATAGTCCGATTGCCTGGTTCGTCGTGCTGAGCGCCTCCCTCGAAGGACCCAACCATGGGAAAAAGAGCGCCCAGGTTTATCACCGAATACCCCAGCACTAGTGGCATGGGGGCAGAAGCCGACGACTGGCCATCTCTCAATTTTTGATAAACGGCCGCACAGAAAATAATATTTTAAATCCAATAAGCATTGCTTAGCGCATATGAACAAGTTTTCAGCGCACAGGATAAACATGAGCGAATTCATTCAATAATTACATCCTTGGTGCACTCATCCGCCACAAGGCGGGCACCCGCAAGAACATCCTTATAGTAGTTCTCTGGCTTGCGATGCTCCTTCCCCGGCGGCGGCCCGTCCGTCACAAGCTTCTCACCGTCCAGCTTACCCCAATGCACCTTTACACAGGCAAGGGCCCTATGGGCACCTTCGATGCAGACGGAGCGCTTGATGACCTCGAGCCTTGGACAGGCCCCCACCAGCCGCCGCACCAGCCCGAAGTAGCTCCCAGGCAAGGCCTCTCCGGGCCACAGCCGAACTATAAAGCCCTTCATGGCCTGTTCGGCCACCTTGTGGAGTTCGACCAGCTGTTTCAGCTGGTCGCTCAAGGGCACAGGGTGTCTGGCCTCAGCATACTGAGACCAGAACACCTTCTCCGTTGAGCTTCCCTCTTCAGCTTGGTAGAATGCGGTGGCATCGGATACGCTGCGGGGAAGATCTGCGAAGGCCCCTGGAGAACTCCGAATTCGGGTAAGTAACAAGTAGTTTACTTTTATGTTTCTGCTTTGCATAAAGAATGCCTTACCCGCTGCTATCTTCTTCATATCCTCCAACTCTCGGAGAGCCTTTTGGGCTTCGGCCTTGGCAGACTTGGCAGTCTCAAGGGCCGTCGCGAGCTCAGATGCTTGGGTCTTTGACTCAAGCTCCAAACTCTCATGTTTTTTCATGAGAGCCTGAAGCTCTTGCTGCACCTCGCCGACCTAAGACCCAAGTTTCTCTCGCTCGGTGTGCTCCGCGGCCGTTTTCTTTTCGGCCTCGGACAGCGCCTGCTTGAGGGTCGCCACCTCAGTCGTGGCCCCTACAATAAGCAGTACAATCCTGTTATTTTTGCAATCACGCCTCTCTATAGGCACTTTTTTATAAGGTATTTCTTAACTTCTTTCTCCTCGAGCTGCTGCTTGGCACGGCCGAGCTCTTGCTCGGACCGCTCGAGTCCCTGTTTCAGGGAATCCACCTCCGCAGTCAGTGTGGCGGTGGCTAGCAGCGAAGCCTGCATACGCATATTGACTCTTCATTATTAGACTCCTGCGAAATTTCTTAGATCCTCTATTCGGCTTTTCTTTCCGAACGCCAAACAGAGCATCAGGGGCTACTGTCTATGCGGTAATATTTTTACATATTTTTACTTACCTCGAAGCCTATTAGGAGGCCAACGCAAGCTTCATTCAGCCCGCTCTTGGTGGACTGAACCTTCTGGATCACCGTACTCATAATAGTACGATGCTCCTCGTCGATGGAGGCGCCTTCAAGCACCTCCAGCAGATTGTCCGGTGCCTCCGGTTGGATGGAGGCTGCCGGCTCAGAAGGCTTGCTCCTCTTGGAAGGAGTTCGCCTGCCGCGGTCCGGAATTGTTGAAGATTCCGGCACAGTGTCCGGCTTAAGGCCGGACTTGGAGCCCTGGGGGGTCTTATCCCCTTCACTCCTGGGGTCCGGAGGTCGCCTTGCGGCTCCTCCAGAATCACCTCCTCCTGCCCCGGAGCTTGTTGCGATGCCACTTCGGCGTCATCCGCAGTGCGGGGGGAGACAGCGGGCGAAACAAAGTTCACGTCCGATGAATCCAGGGAGCCGCTCGACGACTCGTTGAGTGTGGCCCGGGGCGGGCTGCATGATTATATTCGACGTTAGGGGAAGCTGTGCAACAAAAGGAATATCATGAGTTACTCGGGTATCTGAACACTTACGATTTCGCCGGACACCTGGCCCTGTCCGGCCACTCCTCTTCGCCCTCGTCGGCATCGGGGGCGTAGTCCGGCGGAGGGGTTTTCCTCTTCTTGGACCCTTCGGCCACCCCCCCACTGGGGCGGCCTTCCTTTTCTTTCCTCCCCCTGCTGGAGGGGGAGAGGCTTCTTCTCCCTCCTCCCTGTTTTCACGGGAAGAGGGCGTCTCGGACTCGTCGGATGACGAGTCCGACAGCACCACATTACGGGTACTCTTTCGAGTCCCCGTGGTCTTCTTCTTCTTGGCCTTCTTTTCCGGCACCACATAAGGCGCCGGAGCCAGCAACTTCACTAGTAGAGCTGGGACTGGGTCTTCGGGCAACGGAGCCGGACAGTTAATTGGTTCGGCTATCGCCCGCCAAGCCTGTCAAAGGTAAGGGAGTTTAGATCCCGCATAGAGTCAAACTATGAAAAGAAGCTTAACATCCTATAAAAGGTGTAGATGGCATACCTTGCTAGCGTGATACTGCGAGCTGTATCCGCGGTCCTCGGAGGCAGATGTGGGAGCCTCGGCGCCCTTGAATAGCATCTTCCAGGCATCCTCGTACGTTGTGTCGAAGAGCCTGCTGAGGGTTTGATGCTGCGCCGGGTCAAACTCCCACAGATTGAAATCCCGTTGTCGGCACGGGAGGATCCGGCGGACGAGCATAACCTGGATTATATTAACTAGCCGGACTGGCTTGTCCACCAGGGACTGGATGCATGTTTGCAATCCGGTCACCTCTTTTTCGTCGCCCCACGACAGGCCCGTCTCTTTCCAGGACACAAGCCACGTGGGGGGTCCGGATCAGAACTCGGGGGCCGCGGTCCATTCGGGATCGCGTGGCTCGGTGATGTAAAACCACCCGGATTGCCATCCCTTTAGGGTCTCCACGAAAGAGCCCTCGAACCATAGGGCATTGGCCATCTTGCCTGCCATGTCGCCTCCGCACTCCGCCTGGCTGCCGCTCACCAGCTTGGGCTTGACGTTGAAAGTCTTGAGCCAGAGGCCGAAATGGGGGTGGACGCGGAGAAAAGCCTTGCGCACGACGATAAACGCCGAGATGTTGAGGATGAAGTTCGGAGCCAGATCGTGGAAATCCAGGCCGTAGTAGAACATGAGCCCCCAGACAAATGGGTGGAGTGGAAAACCTAGTCCGCGGAGGAAGTGGAGGAGAAGTACCACCCTCTCATGGGGCCTTGGGGTGGGGATAAGCTGCCCCTCCTCGGGAAGCCGGTGCGCGATGTCCTTGGACAGATACCCGGCCTTCCTTAGCTTCTTGATTTTACCCTCCGTAACGGAGGAGACCATCCATTTGCCTCCCGCTCCGGACATTGCTGGAGAAGGTTGAGGTGGGAAGTGCGGGCTTGGGCGCTGGAGCTCGGATGCGTGAGAGATGGATAGGCAAGGGAGGAAGAAGGCATAGGTAAAAAGGGTGGATCCTTATCCCCTTATATAGGAAGATGCGGTTATGCGTCCCCAACTGCCTAATAAAACTCGCTTGCCTCCCGAGCACCGTGATAAATGGCGCGGTTGGGTTACCCACGTCCGTATTGATGAGAATCCCGTAAAAAGGGTGCGCGATCTCTGCTTTGACAAGACATGCCAAGGAAACCGCCTCGCAAAACATGCTGAGGTGGAAAAGTAAAAACGATTCAAGTAAAGGGCTTGGCTGTAGTGTGATGGTGCACTGCAGAATACGTTAGCAGATTTGATTTGTGTTAATATTATTCTCTCTATGGCAATATGTGGAAGCTTATTTTACAGAGCCGGACACTACTCTTGGTGATTACAATCTTCTATGAAGGACTTGGAGGAGGAACCCGCCTTGCAATGCCGAAGACGATTTTGCGCGCCGGACTCATCATCATTGAAGCCTGGTTCAGGGGCTACTGAGGGAGTCCTGGATTAGGGGGTGTTCGGGTAGCCGGACTATACCTTCAGCTAAACTCTTGGACTATGAAGATACAAGATGGAAGACTTCGTCCCGTGTCCGGATGGGACTTTCCTTGGCGTGGAAGGCAAGCTTGGCGATGCGATATTCAAGATCTCCTACCATTGTAACCGACTCTGTGTAACCCTAACCCTATCCGGTGTATATATAAACCGGAGGGCTGTAGTCCGTAGGACAGAATCAACTCCATACACAACAATCATACCATAGGCTAGCTTCTAGAGTTAGCCTCCTTGATCTCGTGGTAGATATACTCTTGTACTACCCATATCATCAATATTAATCAAGCAGGAGTAGGGTACTTCCTCCATCGAGAGGGCCCGAACCTGGGTAAAACAAAGTGTCCCCTGTCTCCTGTTACCATCCGGCCTAGACGCACAGTTCGGGACCCCCTACCCGAGATCTGCCAGTTTTGACATCGACACCAAGCATTTCAATCATACACACAATATGCTCGATATGTGTAAATACAACATGGCATCACAACAAAACTCTACAACTCAAAGTACTTTATTTAAAGGCTCCGAAGAGCACTAGTAGAAAAAGGGTCAAACGTGAAGCACATTGGTGCCGGTTTGAATTTGAGCCGGCGAACCTTTAGCACCGTTTTGTGCCACGAACCGTTACTAAAGTGAGTGGTGGCAGGATGTTGTCAGTCCGGGGCCCCTCCAGCACCTTTAGTACCGGGTCGTATCATGAACCGGTACTAAAGGTCGTCCTACATAGACCCTTCGTCCACCCGAGCTTGCTCTGTTCTTCCCCTTTAACCTCTCCTCTCTGTTCTTTTCCCTCTTCCTCTCAAGCTCATCACACATTTTGCCCAAGATTTGAAGGCCCCCATCCATTCAAATGATCACAAAGGTTAGCAACTCTTTCATTTCATCTCTCATTGCTAGATTAGCTCGTGCAATGCTTTATATAGTGATTGATTTTTGAGTTTAGTAATTTGGGAGGAATTATATATATGTGCTAGCATTTGATTTATATGCAATTTGAGGTCAAAAATAACACTTAGTTTTGCATATGTAGGTGTGGTTTACTTAGTACCTTCTAAATCTCCGTCGTAACCACCGTCGATCACTCGCAATGTCCCGTCGCCGGCACCACCTTGTGGTGAGCCTCTTGTTCATGAAGTTTTATATAAAAAATGATGTTTGTGTGATTTGGATATATAGTTACTCGTATAATTATCTTACCCATACGTTGTTTGTTATGCATAGTGCCATGGTTTTGATATCCGTCCCCGTCGGCCCTCGTCCGGGTTATGATTCGGATGTGGTATATTCTCTTTTAAAACTATTCATTGCATTTCGTGTTTATGACAAATTATGCCCATGAAGTTGACATAGATATTTGTATGTAGGAGGTAGTTGAACCCGAAATTCCAACCGACCCTATTGTCGAGAGGTTAAATTTAGTTGAAAGAGAAAACGAGGATTTGAAGGAAAAATTGAAAAGAATTGAGGGGGAGAAGATGGAATTGGAGTTGCATGTTGCCGATGTCGTCGATGATCACAAGATGAAGATGGAGAAAATGCGCTTGAAGATTAGAAAGATTAGAAAATATGCCATTCATAGTGAGGCTTGGTATCATTATGCTGTTGGATCAATTGTTACCTTAGTTGCGATCTTGATCGCATTTGTTGTTGCATTTAAATTCTTTAGCTAGAGAGTTATTTGTTTGTTGCATTGAAGTGTTGTATGCTCTTTATGTATGAACTTTATGTATTGTATTAATTTGATGTTTTCGGTGCTGTGTATTGAAGATGAGCCGGCAATGGATGTACGATGACCGATGCTCTCCCGAGTTCATTAATGGCGTGCGTACTTTTCTGCTTGCGGCTGAGGCAAACAAGCGAGCGGATGGTTTTATGCATTGTCCATGTGCTGGCTGTAAGAATGGTCGCAATTACTCTACGTCAAGAACCATTCACGTCCACCTGTTTGAGTCCGGTTTCATGCCCCACTATAATGTTTGGACCAAGCATGGAGAAAGAGGGGTTATGATGGAAGACAATGAAGAAGACGAGGACGACGACAACTATCCTGGCCATGGGTTCCCTGAATACGATGATACAACAATGAGGGAAGAAGCTGAGCCGGTAATGCGGGAAGAAGCTGAGCCGGCAATGCAGGAAGAAGCTGAAGAAGAGGCATTGGATGAGCCCGTTGATGATCTAGGTCGGGCCATTGCCGATGCAAAGAGAAACTGCGCAAGTGATTTGGAGAAGAAGAAGTTGCAGCGCATGTTAGAGGATCACAAAACATTGTTGTACCCGAATTGCGTAGGTGACAAGAAAAATCTGGGCACCACACTGGAATTGATGCAATGGAAGGCAGAGAATGGTGTATCTAACAAGGGATTTGGAAAGTTGCTGGTAATGATAAAGGATATGCTTCCAAAGGACAACGAATTGCCCGAGAGTATGTACCAAGCAAAGAAGGTTGTCTGCCCTCTAGGGTTAGAGGTGCATAAGATACATGCATGCCCTAATGATTGCATCCTCTACCGTGGTGAGTACGAGGATTTGAACGCTTGCCCGGTATGCGGTGCATTGCGCTATAAGATCAGCCGTGATGAGCCTGGTGATGTCGAGGGCGAGCGCCCCAGGAAGAAGATTCCTGCCAAGGTGATGTGGTATGCTCCTATAATACCACGGTTGAAATGTTTGTTCCAAAACAAAGAGCATGCCAAGGCGATGCGATGGCACAGAGAAGACCGTAAGAAAGACAGAAAGTTGAGAGTACCCGTTGACGGGTCGCAGTGGAGAAAAATTGAAAGAAAGTATGGGAAGGAGTTTGTAGATGACGCAAGGAATGTATGGTTTGGTCTAAGTGCAGATGGCATTAGTCCTTTTGGGGAGCAGAGCAGCAACCATAGCACCTGGCCTGTGACTCTATGTTTGTATAACCTTCCTCCTTGGTTGTGCATGAACCGGAAGTTCATTATGATGCCAGTGCTCATCCAAGGCCCCAAGCAACCCGGCAACGACATTGATGTGTACCTAAGGCCATTAGTTGGAGAACTCTTACAACTGTGGAATGGAACAGGTGTACGTGGGTGGGATGAGCACATGGGGGAAGAATTTGACCTAAAGGCGTTGCTGTTCGTGACCATCAATGATTGGCCTGCTCTTAGTAACCTTTCAAGAGGGACAAACAAGGGATACCGCGCATGCATGCACTGTTTGGACGATACCGATAGTATATATTTGGCTAATTGTAAGAAGAATGTGTACCTGGGACATCGTCGATTTCTTCCGAGCAGGCATCCCGTAAGAAATAAAGGCAAGCATTTCAAAGCTGAGGCGGATCACCGGACGAAGCCTCGCCACCGTACTGGTGCTAATGTACATGATATGGTCAAGGATTTGAATGTGGTCTTTGGAAAGGGTCCTGGTGGACAACCTGTTCTGAATGACGCTGACGGACGTGCACCCATGTGGAAGAAGAAATCTATATTTTGGGACCTGTCCTATTGGAAAGACCTAGAGGTCCACTCCGCAATCGACGTGATGCACGTGACGAAGAATCTTTGTGTGACCCTGCTTGGCTTCTTGGGCGTGTATGGGAAGACAAAAGATACACCTGAGGCACGTGAGGACCAGCAACGTATGCACGGAAAATACGGCATACATCAGGGTCATGCGAGCTACGCTCTTACCAAAGAAGAGAAGGAAATCTTCTTTGAATGCCTGCTTACTATTAAGGTACCGTCTGGCTTCTCGTCGAATATAAAGGGAATAATAAATATGGTAGAGAAAAAGTTCCAGAACCTAAAGTCTCATGACTGCCACGTGATTATGACGCAACTGCTTCCGGTTGCATTGAGGGGGCTTCTACCGGAAAACGTTCGATTAGCCATTGTGAAGCTATGTGCATTTCTCAATGCAATCTCTCAGAAGGTAATTGATCCAGAAATCATACCAAGGTTAGAGAATGATTTGGTGCAACGTCTTGTCAGTTTCGAGTTGGTGTTCCCACCATCCTTCTTCAACATCATGACGCACGTCCTAGTTCACATATGCGAAGAGATTAACGTTTTGGGTCCTGCATTTCTACACAATATGTTCCCCTTTGAGAGGTTCATGGGAGTATTAAAGAAATATGTTCATAACCGTGCTAGGCCAGAAGGAAGCATCTCCAAGGGCCATGAAAATGAGGAGGTCATTGAGTTTTGTATTGACTTTATTCCTGACCTTATGCCGATTGGTGTTCCTGAATCGCGGCATAAGGGCAGACTGGATGGAAAAGGCACGCTAGGATGGGAACAAATAATATGTATGGACAGACATTCTCTCACTGAAGCACACTACACAGTTCTACAGAATTCCGCCTTGGTGGCTCCGTATATGGATGAACACAAGAATTTGCTACGCTCCAAACACCCGGAGCGGTCTGATGACTGGATTACACATGAACAAACCAGGAGTTTCGCCAGCTGGTTGCAGACACGTACCATGCATGACACCTCTATTGAAGATGACCTATACTTGCTGTCCCAGTTACCATCTTCGAATATAATGACTTTCAAAGGGTACGAGATAAATGGTAATACATTTTACACGATCGCCCAAGATAAGAAGAGCACCAACCAAAACAGTGGTGTCCGCTTTGATGTAGAAACCAAGATAGGAAAGGAAACGTATTATGGTTATATACAGGACAAATGGGAACTTGACTATCGACGTGGTTTGAAGGTCCCTTTGTTTCGGTGCAAATGGGTCAATATGACACGAGGCGGGGTAACGGAAGACCCACAGTACGGAATGACAACAGTGGATCTCAACAATCTTGCGTATGCAGACAAACCATTCGTCCTAGCCAATGATGTGGCACAGGTTTTCTATGTGAAGAACATGTCTACCAAGCCAAGAAAAAGAAAAGATAAGGAAGCGAATGCATCGTACGATGAGCCAAAGCGGCACATAGTTCTTTCTGGGAAGAGAAACATCACGGGAGTGGATGACAAGACAGACATGTCAGAAGATTATGAAAAGTTTGATGAAATTGCTCCATTCACAGTGAATATTGACCCGAGCATCCCGTTAAATGATGAATATTTTCCATGGTTACGGCGCAAAGGGACACACGCGGAGAAAAAGTTTCACACCCAAAGATCTGGGATGTGATCGGCTTCACTATCATCACTTTCTTCTGTGTTTCACACCCAGGAGGGAATCTCTGTAATAGTTAGGGTAGTTATGTGTTTTGGCATTTGAAACGTGAAGAAATTTTATGTGTAAAAATATTCTTTCATGCCTTTACTGATTTTTTTAAGCTAAATGACCCTAAAATTGAAAAGCATTTCAAATGAACTCAGACAAGGTTGAAAGTTGGCATGGTATCATAATTTCACCCACATAGCATCTGCAAAAAATTAGAGAGGGTTACCGTATCACAGCCCTAGAAATCTTCTTGTAATTAGTGGCATTGCATCCATGCATCATTTTCAACTTCTATTAATTTTGAAATGGGGACTAATAAACCCTAGCACTTTGAAAATCCAAATAGGTCTAGCTTGAAAAAATGCATTCAATGAACCAAAAATGCTCTTCATTAATGTTTGGTATTTTTGTCAAGGGCTTAGACCCAAACCAAAAATAATGAACATTTTTAAAGAATAATTTCTGGCATTGAATTTAAATCATATTTTATTTGAATTTGGAATTATATTCCTAATATATGGAATACATTTCAAATAACCCTGAGTTATTTTATGTACATCTGGCCTAGTCCAAAGTATGTGCATAAAAACAATCAGAGTAGTTTGGCACTGTTTTAGTTCATGTGAATTTGCAAACAGTGGCAAATATTAAACAAAAATAGAAAAACAGAATTGAAACAGAAGGAAAGGAAAGAAGAAGAAACTTACCTGGCCTCACTGTGCAGCCCACCTAGTCTGCCCAGCTCTGGCCCAGCACCATAGAGAGCCCAGCCCACCACCCCACCGCGTCGTCTTCCTCCTGCCAGTAGGAGCAGCTCGTTGTCGCGCGCGCGCGCTCGCCCCTGGCCACCTCCTGCTTCCTCCCTGGACCTTCTAGCGACGCCACGGAGACGCCCCGTGGCCCCTGGCTCCTCTCCCTCACTCTCTGCTCTCTCCCTCGCCCTCTATTCCTTCCCCGAGCGCGACTGAACGCAGTCGTCGCCGTCGACGAGCTCCACCGTGGCCACCGGCCACCCCACACCTCACCGACGCGCCCAGAAGCTCCGCCACTTCGTCCTCGACCTCCTCACCGAGCCACATCCCGCCGGACGCCCTCGAACACTGGCCACGCCGTCTTCTTCAACCTCGGTCCGCCGAGATCGCCATGGCCGCCCCGCTTGCTCCGGCCCCTCCCCGAGCTCGCCGACCAGCCCTACACGATCCCCGTGAGCTTCTACACCGTGTCCCCCTTGTCTCCGCGATGTTTGCTAGCTCCAGTCGCCGTTTCGCTGATGACTGAAACCCGCTGCCGCCGGTGACCGCCGCCGACGTGCCTCCGGCCACCTAACGGCCCGGCCGTCGTGCTTAGCTCCCTCCCCGCGCTGCGTAGAGCACGTAGGTGCCTCGCACGAGCCTCCCCGGCCACCGTAGCGTCGACCCCGAGCTCGCCCGAGCTCCGGCGACCGCCAAAGTCGACGCCGGTGACGACTCCGGCCATCTTGGGCCCAGCCGCTACCATTACTCGACGGGGACGAGCGCCCGCGTCACGTAGACGCCCTCCTCCGGCCATTTGGTCGCCGGAGGAGGAAACCCGCAGCTCTCCGCCGCGTCTCGCCTCGCCGGCGTGAAGTCGTCGGCAGGTGTTGACCTAGTTGACCCGGGTTTGACCCCTCTAACCAGGGGGTTTGACCTCCCCTGACTCACTGACTTGTGGGACCTAGGCTGCTAACTAAACTCGGTTAATGATAGTTTAATGCTAACTAAATTTAGTTAGCTTAACTAACCACGGACAGACGGGACCCACAGGTCAGGGTTGACCTGGACCATCGCCTTTGACCTGCTGACGTCGCCACGACATCATGCTGACGCAGTAACTTATTTTCTGGATTTATTCTTTTACAGGAAATTCCAGAAAATAGCCAAAACTTCTAAAAATCATAGAAAATCAACCGTAACTCCAAATGCAAAGATTTATATATGAAAAATGATCAGAAAAATCCAAAGAATCCGTTTATGGCATTTTCATGCATGTTTGAACAACTTAAAGTTGCTGTATAAGACAATTTGAATAAATGGCTTTTGAAATGCCTTACATGGAGTTTGAATTTGAACCTTGGGTTCAAACCAACTTCATTTAAATCGTTACTAGCTGCATTAGCTCAACTCACATCATATTGCCATGTCATGATCATGCATCATATTGTCGCATTGCATTGATTGTGTTCTTTCTCTATTGCCGGTGACTGTCCCCTCTCAGTAGACGATGTTCCGACGATTATTCGATGACACCGATGAAGAACTATACTATCTTCAGAAGTGCCAGGCAAGCAAAACCCCCTTGTTCATTCCGATACAATCCCCCTCTCTCGCTCCTGCTCTCTTTTACTGCATTAGGACAACAACGATTCAACTGTTACATGTTGCGGTAGTTGAACCCCTTTCCTCTGCATGACCTGTCATTGCCACAGTAAATAGATGAAACCCACTAGCATGAGTAGGAGTTGTTTGAGCCCTGATGTGCCTACTCATTCATGTTTGCTTGTCATGCCTGCTACTGCTTAGAGTTGAGTCAGGTCTGATTCATCGGGGATGAATCGGAGGTGTGTGAACATGTCCTACTGTGTGTGAGCTAAGTGTGTGAACACGATTTGGTAAAGGTAGTAGTGAGGGGCCATGTAGGAGTACATGGTGGGTTGTCTCATTGAAGCCGTCCTTAGGATCTGAGTTCTGTGTTTGTGATCCATGAAACAGTTACTACCACGCATTGGGCCGAAACCAATGGACCCTCTCGGCTTCTTGATCACCCTTGTCCTCTGTCCAGGAGTTGCAACTAGTTTCTGGTGTTTATAGGATATGTGCGGCCGTGCGTAGCGCTGACCCTAGGGGTGGGCTATGATGCGGTAGATACACCATGGCACGGTGTATCGGGCGCCCGTTTGGTGTCCCAGGAACCCTGTTCACATCATCCGGGGCCGTATGTGGAAACCTCAGCCGGACTCCCTGTGGATGGAACCTGGATAGGCGATAAACCTGGACTAGAGACTTGAGTGTTTAGGTAGGCCGTGGCCGACACCCTCGTTGGGCTTCCGCTTGAAGGTTGCCGAGTACATGTCGTGTAAACGGCGGTAAGTGGTGAGAGCGCGTGTGAAGAAGTACACCCCTGCAGGGTTAACATCATCTATTCGAATAGCTGTGTCCGCGGTAAAGGACTTCTAGGTTGCCTATAACAGTTCATAGACAAGTGAAAGTGGATACTCTAAAACTCGCAAGATAAGTGTGAGTGCTATGGATGGCCTTCTCGTAGGGAGACGGGAGTGGATCCATAGTGGTGTATTGAATGGTGAATATGTGGACTCGTGTGCGCCACCTCGAAAGAGTTGCTTGCAATCGTAGTTCGGGTTAGCCACTGAGTCAAAGCTGGCTTGCTGCAGTTAAACTCCACCACCCCCCTTGTTGATACCGATGCATATGTAGCTAGTTCTGATGTAAGTCTTGCTGAGTACCTTTGTACTCACGTTTTCTTAATTTATGTTTTGCAGAGAGAGAGACTTCCATCTCGCTAGTAGTTCCGCGTGGACTTCGACGTTAGCTTGATACCTCAGCTACGATCTTGTGCCCTCGGCAGGATCTGGTAGATAGTCAGGCTTCTTAGCCTCTTTCATCTGTAGATGTCTGTACTCAGACATGTTAAGCTTCTGCATGTGCTTTGATTTGTATGCTATGATTGTTGGGTCATGAGACCCATGTTTGTAATATCTCGCTCCTCGGAGCCTAATGAATAAATACTTGAGTTGTAGAGTTATGTTGTGATGCCATGTTGTATTTACACATATCGAGCATATTGTGTGTGTGACTGACATGCTTGGTATGTGTGGGATCCGACAATCTAGTTGTTTATCCTTGGCAGCCTCTCTTATGGGGAAATGTAGTTTAGTGCTTCCATGAGCCATAGTAGTCCGCCACAGCCCGGTTCACCGGAGTCCTGCTAGCCCAGCACTACTGCTCAGGACACTTGACTGGCCGGCATGTGTTTCACTTTGTTCTTGTGTCTGTCCCTTCGGGGAAATGTCACACGGTGACATCCGGAGTCCTGCCTAGCCTGCTATAGCCCGGGTTCCCGGAGTCCTGTTAGCCCAGTGCTACAGCCCGGATTCACACGCTGCTGACAGACATGCTCGATGTGATTCATGTATGCCTGTCCCCATAGGTTAGTGCCACTTTGGGTTCATGACTAGCCATGTTGGCCTGGGTTCTTTGTCATATGAATGCTAGCGACACTATCATATACGTGAGCCAAAAGGCGCAAACGGTCCCGGGCCATGGTAAGGCGACACCCGTGGGAATACCGTGCGTGAGGCCGCAAAGTGATATGAGGTGTTACCGGCTAGATCGATGTGACTTGGAATCGGGGTCCTGACATACCACAAAAACTGGATGCACTTCGTGTACAAAATGGACAATCTCTTTCAAAGTATCAGGGTTTCGGACGAAAACTCATCCGTTACAAAAGGCATTTTTTAAATAACCTAAGCATTACCAAATTGAATATAATGATAAAACACACTAATATTGAACATAAGAAAAAAGAATCATTGAAAAATCTATTCTCAAAGTTAAGTTATTCACAAACTAGTGATTCACACAAATTTCAAATAAATCAAAATTTAAACTATTCACAAACTACCGGCACTGACAGAAAGTTTGTAATTTTTTGTACCTAAAGCAAAAATATTCACAAAGAAACTCTAAATACAGCAAAAAAAACAACTCAAAAATAAATAAAACAAAACTAAATAAAGCAAAAAAATAAGAAAAAAAGCCCACCTACTGCGCCACAGCGGCCTGCATACGACTAGAAACCCAACCTGTTGTTGGGCCAAGATGCAGGCCCACAGGGCAGCACAGAACATTTAGGCCCAGTAGGCCTACTTTGGAGAGGTGCTCGAGGGAGCTACCGCACTGGGGCTTATAAACCAGTGCGGACGCCCCTCGGCTAGCGAGGTGGGACTAAACATTTCGCACCGCACCTGCGCCAGCGCACCCCCTTTAGTACCGGGTGGTGGCTCAAACCGGTACTAAGGGGGGGGGGGTCTTTAGTACCGGTTGGAGCCACCACCCGGTACTAAAGGGGTGCGGTTCCCGCCGCTTGGCCTGGCCAAAACAGGCCTTTAGTACCGGTTGGTGGCTCCAACCGGTACTAAAGGTCCATCCTATATAACTAAACACTTCAAAAATTTCAGTTTCTCATCTGCTTCTTCTTCTCTGCCCCGTCGCCCGCCGCCCCCGTCTCCATATCCCTCGTCGCCGCCCCGTCCCCGTCATCGCCGCCTCGTCGTGCCCGTCCCCGTCGTCACCGTCGCGCCGTCCCGGCCCGTCCTGCACGTCGTCCCTGTCCCCGTCATCGCCACCCCGTCCCCGTCGTCGCCGCCCTGGCCCGTCCCCGTCGTTGCCGCCCCGTCCCTGTCCCCGTCGTCGCCATCCCCGTCGTCGCTGCGCCCATCGCCGCCCCCCGTCGCCTCTCCGGTGAGCGCGCGCACACACACATACATTTTTTTAGTTTTTTAGTTATAGAAATAGTTATAAAAATGTTAGAAAATTTTCTTTTGTTAGTTATAGAAATAGTTAGTTATATAGCATTGTTAGAAATGTTATAGAAAAGTTAGAATTGTTAGGAATTTTTCTGTTTTTTAGTTATAGAAATAGTTATAAAAAAGTTAGAAATTTTTCTTTTTTTAGTTATAGAAATAGTTAGTTATATAGCATTGTTAGAAATGTCATAGAAAAGTTAGAATTGTTAGGAATTTTTCTGTTTTTTAGTTATAGAAATAGTTATAAAAAAGTTAGAAATTTTTCTTTTTTTAGTTATAGAAATATTAGAAATGTTATACAAATGTTAGTTATGTATATAGAAATGTTATATTTTTTTTCTGTTTTTTAGTTATAGAAGTATTAGAAATGTTATAGAAATGTTAGTTATATAGCATTGTTAGAAATGTTATAGGAATGTTAGTTATATAGAAATGTTAGAAATTATAGTTATCAAAATCCAATCATTAAAAAAATGTTACTTTTTGCGGGCATATAGCTAGTATTTGTTCTCGACAATGCCCGGCCAGCATCCTCGCCGTCGACCCGTCCACGACGACGTCCGGGTGACCCATGTACGGGACTGGGCTCCACCGGGCTGGCACTGGGAGGTGCTGCCTGGAGGGGCGCGCCGCTTGATGAGGAACCCGGCCCCGGTCGTCGACCCTGATCTCGTTTGGTGGCGTTCGCGTGGGCCAGTTTTGGTGCGGAGGGAGCCGGCCCCGCCGGAGGTGGTACGTCGCCATGTCAGGGAGGAGGACGAGCACGTCCATCGCTACATGGTTGCGTTAGAGGGCGGCAGGTTCTCCAATACCTGGCAGTTTCTTCAGGGATCTCACTTCAGCTATGATCCTGTGAGGGTTCCTTCTCTTTGGATGTCCACCGCCCGCGCCGCATGATCCGACGATGTATTCGAGATTATATCTATTATTCGAGATGATGTATTCGAGATTATATCTATTATTGGAGACGATGTATTCAAGATTATATCTATTATTTGAAACGACGTATTCGAGATTATATTCGATGATGCTTATTATGTACTATGATTGATTCAGTTTTTCCTTATTAATTGATTGCATCCATGCATTGTAATTTGAATATATTTCTTTTGGATTAGTTAAACAAAACCTATGGCGGACAATACCGACAAAGAGGGAGAAGAGGCCCTGTTCAATATCATACGCAATCCTCGCGGGCCAGATGATGATCAGAATGAAGAAGATTATGACGGCTCCGAATATCTAAACAACACCGGGGAGGGTGATATGATATTTGATCGCGATGAACGAATTGATGAAGTCATGAACTATGAACATGATGAAGAAAATGTTGATCTTGAAACAACAAAGACCGGCGAGGTATATATATTTATATAAGCATGCATCTGGTGATCATCACATGTTTTAAATGACTTGAAGATATATTAACGAATCGATCTTTCTTCTTTCAGCCATCCGGATCGAGCAAATCTTCAGGCAACAGGACAACACGAGGCCTGAACAAAAAGTTGAAGGAGGGCGTAAAGTACAATATCGAGGCAATCATACCTAATGGCGAACCATTCGCGCCTAAGAAGATTGCGAACAAGTTCGTTCGTTAGTGTGGAGTTCTTGTGAAGGAAAAACTCCCGATCTCCCTTCAAGAATGGAGAGAGCCAGCAAAGCCACGTCCAGGAGTTACTTTTGTCGATGACAGACAAAAAAATTTGCTTTGGGAAACGCTCGTGGAACATTTCACCCTACCAGATCATTTCACAGATGCAGATGTGGAGAAAGTCAAGGACGCTGCTCTTAGGAAGATGGCGGTTGCATTCAAGAACCACAAGATTCGTGAATGGGCCAAGTACGTCAACGGAGGAAGGAAGACTCCAGTATTCGAGGGAACACTAGAGAACCAAAGTGCTCATTGGGACGATTTCGTGAAATTCAAGTATTCGGAATTATGTAAGGAACGGTCGAGAATAAACAAGGCCAATGCCGCAAAAAAGGATAAGTTCCATAAGCTGGGGCCAGGTGGCTATGCGGTGGGAATGCCTAAGTGGGATAAGTCTGAGAAAGAGATGCTGGATGCAGGTGTCACTCCAGAAACATTGAGCTGGCCCCCTAGGTGTAGGACTTGGTTCTATGCGCATGGGGGGGAGTTGGACCTGAAGACAGGCCAAGTTTCGAAGAAGGCATGTCTGGACGGAGCCGAAGATAAGCTACTTGTTGCAATAGAAGAGGCTCGATCCGGGTTGTTCGTGTCGGCGTTCTGGGAACGGGGGTCCCCAGACTTTCCTGCCTGCGGCCTGCGGCGTGGCTCAAAGGGGGGCCCATCACGGCCCGTCTTCACCAACACAAACCCAAGACCCTCGCGAGGGGCCAAGCCTCGCGAGGCGGACGACACTGAGCTTACTCAGGCACGGCCTCACCAGGCTGGCTCACGAGGGGGCGGAGAGATCAAGGCGGGGTACCTCACGAGGTGCCCATGACGCAAGCCATGACGATTCAGGGTGCCAGGCGGGTGCCAGCCCGCGCAGCATCCTCCTTCCCTCTTTGGTGCAAAGGGGGCAAGCGCAGCCGTGGAGTACCGAGGCATCAGGCAAAGGTTGCCATTTCGGTGCAACGAGGCCAAGACCAGGAGGACTACGAGAAGGAGGTCACCGTGGAGCCCAAGACGGCGTCATCACTAGAGCTTTGCACAGGCGAAGACTACTTTTGTCAGGATAGCTGATACTTGCTGTCCCCCTTCAAATTAGCCCGCCATTGTTGGCTCCCTTCCCGCTCAATATTTGGGGAGAGGACCAGGGCCTCTATAAATAGGACTAGCCACCCCCAGGGTAGGAGGGATGGAGAATCAGCCAACCCAGAAACAAGCTGGGGTCAAAATCAGGGTCGGTCAGTTGGAGGAAAGCAGAGAGAGAGAGAGAAAAAGGTGACTGAACTCCTCCGAGCAGTTCATCGCCCCAGCCAAGAACAGACCCTCATGAGGCTGTTCTTCCTTGTATTGTTCATCATCATCAGCCCAAGAGGCAATCCACCACACCACACACTGGAGTAGGGTATTACACCACAACGGTGGCCCGAACCAGTATAAACCCTGTGTCTCTTGTGTTGTTCTTCCCTTAGTTTAGATCCTAGCATGGCGGAGGGGTGCAGGTAGGTAGGGGGCGAAATCTCCGCGCGCACTCTAGTGTTCAAACCTCAAGGGTCAGCCGGAACCCGAAATCCAACATTTGGCGCGCCAGGTAGGGGTGCGCCGGAATTCGTCTTCCACCGCCCCGTTCTCCTCCGACCATCACGCCCATGTCTGACGCTCGTCGGGCCCGCGCCGAGCGCCGGGCCGCACTCGCTTCCCGCGTCGCCCAGACGGCCCCTGTCGGCGGGCATCCACGCCATTCCCCATCACCCGCCGTCAACGCCGCCACCGGCCCGGCGGGGGATGGGTAGCAAGCATCGTCCCGGCATCTATCCGTGCGGCAATGCGGCCGCACCGCAATTCCCACGCTCACCCCAGCTGGTTCTTCGCCCCGCGCGCTCCGCGCACCCATGGAGCCCCGCAACCTCTCCCCCGTCTATCACGCTGCGTCAACACCGCCGGTCATCGCGGCCTTGTTGGGCGGCTCGCAGGCGCCGCCCACAAGTCACCACGTCAAGCCGTTCATCCGCCGGGTCAGCGCCGCTTCCACGCGGCAGGGGGCTCCCCTGGATCGGGCGGCGCCCAAGACCGGCCTGACCTTCAGCTCGGAGGACCACCCCTCCAACTCGGCCTGCTCGGGTGCGCTCCCCATGCTGTGCACCCCCACCATCTGCCAGGTGGCCGTCACCAGAACCCTCATTGATGGCGGCGCGGGCCTCAGCATGCCCTCGGTCGAGGCCTTCAATCTCCTCTGCATACCCCAGGAACGGCTGCGACCCAGCCGGCCCTTCTCAGGCGTTGGGGGCGGATCGTCCAGCTCCTTGGGACAGATCCGGCTCCCAGTAACCTTCGGCACCTACGACAACTTCCGCACGGAGCTGGTCGACTTCGACATCGCCCCCATCAGCCTCCCCTACAATGCCATCCTCGGCTACCCAGCGCTGGCCCAGTTCATGGCAGCGACGCACCCGGCGTACAACCTCATGAAGATGCCCAGGAGCAATGGTGTCCTCACCGTGCATGGGGACACCGGGGACGCTCTGCGGGTGCTCAAGCTCGTCTTCAAGACAACAGCGTCGGCACAGCCCGCCGACTTGGAGGCCCCCGAGCCCAAGGGAGCTGCGCCCGCCAAGAAGAAGCAGTTGTTCACCCAAGACAAGGCAGAAACCAAGCAGATACCCGTCGATGAGGACGGGTCCACCAACGCCACTTTCACCATAGGCGCCCACCTCAAACCCGAGCAGGAAGAGGCCCTGGTTGGGTTCCTGCGCGCAAAGAAGAAGGTATTCGCTTGGGAGCCAGACCAGTTGGCAGGGATCCCCAGGAGTGTAATTGAGCATCACCTCAACGTTTGCCCCAACGTGCGCCCTGTGAAGCAGAAGGCCAGGCAGCAGTCCACAGAAAAGCACGCCTTCATCGTCCAAGAGACCCGCAAATTAGAGGCCGCTGGGGTCATTCGCGAGGTCCGATACCCAGATTGGTTGGCCAACCCTGTTGTTGTGCCAAAGAAGGGAGGGAAGGAGCGCATGTGTGTCGACTTCACCAACCTCAACAAAGCGTGCCCACAAGATCCGTTCCCGCTCCCCCGCATCGACCAGATCGTCGATTCCACTGCGGAATGCGACCTGTTATGCTTCCTGGATGCCTTCTCTGGGTATCACCCGATCAAGATGGCGGTAGAAGACGTCGAGAAGACAGCCTTCCTAACCCCGTGTGGGGTGTACTGCTACACATGCATGCCATTCGGGCTGCGTAACACAGGGGCGACCTTTCTGCGGCTGATGCACATCACCCTGGGCCCGCAGCTCGGGAAGAATGTCGAAGCTTATGTCGATAACATCGTGGTAAAACTCGGGAGGCCAGGACCTTGATACAAGACCTGGAGGAAACCTTCGCAAGCCTCAACGCAGTGAACCTACGGCTCAACCCAGAAAAGTGTGTGTTCGGAGTCCCCTCGGGCAAGCTCTTGGGTTTCCTCGTGTCCCACCGAGGCATCGAGGCTAACCCGGAGAAGGTCAAGGCAGTGGAAGACATGAGCCCGCCAAAGACCCTCAGAGAAATGCAGAAGCTCACGGGGCGAGTGACCGCTCTAGGGCGCTTAATATCCAAGTTGGGGGAGCGAGCGCTACCTTTCTTCCAGCTAATGAAGAAAAAGGGGCCCTTCGAGTGGACTTAAGAGGCCGACAAGGCGTTCCAGGATCTCAAGAGATACCTGACCAGTCCACCGGTCATGGTGGCTCTGCGCCCTCAAGAGCCCCTGGTGCTTTACCTTGCCGCCACTCCCTACTCCGCTAGCGCAGCCTTGGTGGCAGTCAGAGAGGAGCGTCGAATCAAAACCACAGCAGTGTCCCGGGACGAGGCGGAACAGGAACGGGGAAGGCCCACAGAAACCGCTACAGCGGCTGAGGAGGATCAGCCGCCGCAGAGGGGCGCACCGGAAGCGGAAGAGGCCCCACTCCCAGATGGCCAGTCTCAGGAGTCCTCATTGCCTCAAGAGGCGCCAAGGTCTCCGAAGGGAGCCACCAGCACTGACGCACTCCACCTCGTTGAGCACCCAGTGTACTTCGTCAGCGCGGTGTTGCGGGATGCAAGGGCACGGTACCCCATGCCTCAGAAACTCCTCCTTGCACTGCTGGTGGCCTCGCGCAAGCTGCGGCACTATTTTCAGGGTCACCCCATCAAGGTCGTCTCGTCATACCCCCTGGAGAGAGTGCTCAGGAGCCCCAATTCAGCTGGAAGGGTCGCCGAGTGGAACATAGAGCTACAAGCGTTTCAGCTCGAATTCAGCACAACCAGAGTCATCAAGGGAGCAGCGTTGGCGGATTTTGTGGCAGAATGGACGGAGGCGCCAGGCCTCAAGGCCGATGAGGATCGGTCCCTGTCCCCGGGAAGCGAGGCTTCAAAAGGCTGGGTCATGTACTTCGATGGGGCATTCTCCAGGCATGGCGCTGGGGCTGGGGCGGTGCTTATATCGCCCACTCAGGACAAGCTCTATTACGCCATGCAGCTCTGTTTCCAGCAAGGTGAAAAGGTCTCCAACAACATAGTGGAGTATGAAGGTCTAATAGCGGGCTTGAAGGCCGCGGCTGCCCTGGGGGTGAAACACCTCACCATCAAGGGCGATTCGCAGCTTCTTGTCAACTTCTCCAACAAGGTGTACGAGCCGAAGGATGAGCACATGGAAGCCTACCTTGCGGAGGTCTGCAGGATGGAGAAGCAGTTCTGGGGGTTGGAGTTGCAGCATGTGCCCCGTGGCACCAATCAGGAAGCCGATGACATCGCCAAACGCGCGTCCAGGCGGTTACCTTAGGAGCCTGGCATTTTCGAGGAGCGGCTCTTCAAGCCTTCAGCACTGCCGTCATTATCAAACACGGCTCAGCCCCGGGAGGAGCTCCCCCAGCCACCTGCCTCAGGAGCTCGGGCCTGTGGCCCGCCCTCGGGAGCACGCCTACTCCTGACGATGGAACCTCAGGAGGGATGTTGGATCTCGGAGCTCCGGAGCTACTTAACGCAAGGGACCCTGCCGGAGAAGGAGGAGGAAGCAAAGCGAGTGGCACGCCAGGCCACGGCATACTGCATCAAAGATGGAGAGCTCTACCGGAAGTGACCAAATGATGTATCCCTGCGCTGCATCTCCAGGGAGCAAGGGAAGGAACTACTGGAAGATATACACGGCGGAGACTGCGGACATCATTCATCATCACGGACCCTCGTCGGCAAGGCGTTCCGCAGTGGGTTCTATTGGCCCACTGCGCTCAATGACGCCGTGGAACTGGTGAAAGCTTGTGAAGCCTGCCAGTTCCACGCCAAGGAGATCCATCAGCCAGCAGGGGGCTTGCAGACTATCCCCCTTTCATGGCCATTCGCAGTCTGGGGGCTGGACATCTTGGGCCCGTTTCCTCGGTCGCCAGGGGGCTACTGCTACCTTTACGTTGCCGTGGACAAGTTCACCAAGTGGGCTGAAGTAGAGGCTGTCCGCACCATTCCCGCGGGTTCCGCGGTCAAGTTCATCAAGGGCATCGTGAGCCGGTTCGGGGTGCCGAATCGCATCATCACGGACAACGGTTCGCAGTTCACCAGTAACCTGTTCAAAACATACTGTGCTAACCTTGGAACGCAGGTATGCTACGCTTCAGTGGCGCACCCCCGAAGCAACGGCCAGGCCAAGCGGGCAAACGCGGAGGTCCTGAGGGGCCTCAAGACCAGGACGTTCAAGAAGAAGCTGGAGGCTTGCGACAGAGGTTGGTACGACGAGCTTCAGTCTGTGCTGTGGTCCATCCGCACCACTGCGACCAAGCCGACTGGAGAGACCCCGTTCTTCATGGTCTATGGAGCGGAAGCGGTCCTCCCTCACGAGGTGAGACGTTGCTCTGCACGGGTCCTGGCGTTCGGTGAGGCGCAGCAGGACGCCATGCGGGGGATGGACCTCGTGCTGGGGGAGGAGCGTCGCCGAGAAGCCGCGCTGCGAGCGGCGAGGTACCAACAGGCGTTGCGGCGATATCACTGCCGCAACATCCGCCCAGGACTCTCGAGGTAGGAGACCTCGTGCTCAGGCGGGTTCTCTCCAGGGAGGGACTGCACAAGCTCTCTCCCATGTGGGAGGGCCCGTTCAAGGTTGTTCATGTTTCCAGGCCCGGCTCCGCGCGCTTGGAGACTCAGGAGGGAGTGCCGGTCCAGAATGCATGGAACATCCAGCACCTCCGGAGGTTCTACCCCTGAAAAGGCCCGGAGCCTGTGAAGCAAGGCGAGTGCCTGTGAAGCTATCGCGTTTTGGAAAAGGCCCGGAGCCTGTGAAGCAAGGCGAGTGCCTGTGAAGCTATCGCGTTTTGGAAAAGGCCCGGAGCCTGTGAAGCAAGGTGAGTGCCTGTTTAGCTATCGCGTTTTGGAAAAGGCCAGGAGCCTGTGAAGCAAGGCGAGTGCCTGTGAAGCTATCACGTTTTGGAAAAGGCCCAGAGCCTGTGAAGCAAGGCGAGTGCCTGTGAAGCTATCGCGTTTTGGAAAAGTCCTAGAGCCTGTGAAGCAAGGCGAGTGCCTGTGAAGCTATCTCGCTTCGGAAAAGGCCCAGAGCCTGTGAAGAAGGCCAACGCCTGTGAAGCTCGCCGCCCGTGACACTCTCACGTAATAATGAGTTGGGGCTGTACACGCCCCGGAGTCTCAGGAGTGCCGGCCTCAGGCCCTGGGGCTCCCTCCCACGCCCAGTGGCAGCACTTAGCTCCGCGCTGGTGAGAAGACGTCGAATACTAGATTAGGTGCCGGACGCGGCTTTTCATTTGCTTTCCGCAGTTGGCTTGTTCCTTCTCATTCGAAGTTTTATTGAAGTTGTTGCCGTCTTTGGCTTGCGGTTCTTCGACCTTTCATTCTCCTGCTTCGATTTCTATGGTGCAAAGCCTCGCGAGGGGGGGGGGCAGCCGGGCGCCCTCGCGAGAGTCCCTATCCTAGTCATTCAAAGGGTTCGCGACCTGGGCCCCTTGCAGGAGCACCCCTCCAGTCCATGCCCCTCGGGCACCGCGACACAGACGCAGGGCCTGGGTCGGTCGCCCCCGCGGCTGGGGACGAGAACCACCCACGCGTGGGCACGTAGCCGGAAGGTACGATAAAGAAAGCAAAACGATGATTAACAGCAATAACCCATACACGCCCTCGCGGGCTCCACACTACTGTCCTTTTTACGCAGGAAAAAGGAAAAGGAAGAACAAATCTGGTGCAGCTCACCTCGCACCGGCCCACAGGGAAGCCCGAGCTGCCTCCGGAGCTCAGGCGGACTCCCTCTCGCACTTCATCGGGGCGCGACGGTGGGCGGACACGCTACCACCTCCCAAGCAGATGCGACGGCGTGGAGGCTGACCACGGCCACCGCTAGAAGAGTCGCCGCCTGAAGAAGAACCGGAGAAGCTTGAGGAACCCTGAGCGCCACCGGCCGCGCGAGCTCTGCCCTCTCCATCATCACCAGAGCCGGGTTCCTAGCCGCGGTCATCACCCTCGGGGTAGCACCCTGCGCGGCGACCATCTTCCCCAAAAACCCTCACGTAGAGGGTGGCATCACCGTCGAACTTAAAGTGTAGGGTGCACCGACGGCCCAGGCCATGCACGCGGGCAAACGACTGCCAACCGCGGGCCAGGGCCAGGCTCCCGGCTGCGGAGACCTCCAGTGAAACCCATGAGGCCCGGCTGCAGCAGCCGTCGGCCTGAAGCCAGAGGCCGCCCGGGGCGCCGGCCGGGAGCTCGCCGAGGAGGAAGCGAGGAAGAGGAAGCCGGGTGCTAGTCGGCTCCGCCGACCACACGACGAACTCCGGCAGCACCACGGCAGCGTGGAAGCGCGGCATGGGGGGACGCGCAGCCGGAGCGCACCCCCTGGACGCAGTAATCCGCCCGCCACCATGTTGGAAAGCGTCTCCGCGGCCACGGGGAGCTGCCGTGGTGGCCACAGGATGTTTGCGGGGGCGCCCTCGGCCGCGCTTGGGCGGAGGAGAGGCACGCCCAGCCTGGCAAGCCTTCCCCTTCTCCGCGGCCGAGAACCTCCTCGACGGGGCCATGAAGAAGAAGGAGAAGCGAGGGGAGATAAAACTGGAAGGACGCGCGTCGATCAGTACTTATAGCTAGCGAGGGCCAACCGACGGCCCCCACGATCGCAGGTAATCATGACCCATTTTTTGCATGCAGGGACTTGTCCAATCCGTGCAGTTGTCGAGGCGTCGTGGGGAAGTGGAGAGGCCCACATCCAATAAACCACCACGCGGCGCCCACGGCCGTAGGCTGTTAGGGCCCGCGGCGCTTCGCTCTTGCCCTTTCGCCTCCCTGCACGGCCAAGTCCGGGCGTGCCATGGGCCCGGGGGCTACTGTCGGCGTTCTGGGAACGGGGGTCCCCAGACTTGCCTTCCTGCGGCCTGCGGCGTGGCTCAAAGGGGGACCCAGCACGGCCCGTCTTCACCAACACAAACCCAAGACCCTTGCGAGGTGGACGACGCGGAGCATCCTCAGGCACGGCCTCACCAGGTTGGCTTACGAGGGGGCGGAGAGAACAAGGCGGGGTACCTCATGAGGTGCCCGTGACGCAAGCCATGACGATTCAGGGCGCCAGGCGGGTGGCAGCCCGCGCAGCGTCCTCCTTCCCTCTTTGGTGCAAAGGGGGCAAGCGCAGCCGCGGAGTACCGAGGCATCAGGCAAAGGTTTCCATTTCGGTGCAACGAGACCAAGACCAGGAGGACTACGAGACGGAGGTCATCGTGGAGCCCAAGACAGCGTCATCACCAGAGCTTTGCACAGGCGAAGACTACTTTTGTCAGGATAGCCGATACTTGCTGTCCCCCCTTCAAATTAGCCCGCCATTGTTGGCTCCCTTCCCGCTCAATATTTGGGGAGAGGACCAGGGCCTCTATAAATAGGACTAGCCACCCCCAGGGTAGGAGGGATGGAGAATCAGCCAACCCAGAAACAAGCTGGGGTCGAAATCAGGGTCGGTCAGTTGGAGGAAAGCAGAGAGAGAGAGAAAAATGTGACTGAACTCCTCCGAGCAGTTCATCGCCCCAGCCAAGAACAGACCCTCGCGAGGTTGTTCTTCCTTGTATTGTTCATCATCATCATCCCAAGAGGCAATTCACCACACCACACACTGGAGTAGGGTATTACACCACAACGGTGGCCCGAACCAGTATAAACCCTGTGTCTCTTGTGTTGTTCTTCCCTTAGTTTAGATCCTAGCATGGCGGAGGGGTGCAGGTAGGTAGGGGGCGAAATCTCCGCGCGCGCCCCAGTGTTCGAACCTCAAGGGTCTGCCGGAACCCGAAATCTGACAGTTCGAGCCCAACAGAGAGAACAACGAGCTTACGCGTGCCCTGGGAAATCCTGAACACCCGGGAAGAACACGAGGCATGGGCGCTATTCCATGGTATGAGGGGTTTTTGGATTGGAACACCGACTACAGAACCCGTGCGAGAAAGAAGATTGCGGAGGAGAAGAAGAGGAAGATGGAGGAGGAGCAGAGGAAGCTAGACTATGAACGCCTTCAAGGCCTAGAATGAGCGCACACGGACTTGGCAATCAAATTCCAGCGGCAGCAGGAGCAGATTGACTCACTTAGCCAGCAAAGGGGGTCTCAGCAGCTAGCGGATGATCCACCAATGGATAGCGCCGTCCCATCCATGCCGAGAAGCAGCGTGGGTTCCACCCCGGGCGACGCATTGTTGGATAGCTACCCAGTGGATGACATCATGGAGAACACTAACTGCGAGCTACACTTCAAAATGAAGAACATATCCATGAAGGTGGCGGACGCCCTTGCTTTTACAAATCCCCCCGAGGAAACCTTCCATTGCAACCCGATTCCAGCGAGCTATGCTCGTGTCTTGGTTGATGAGGTGGTGGACCAATATTCGGGGCTAGAGCTTGACATTCCTGGAGGTGACGATGAGCACACACTAGGAGAGGCCAACCATCGTATCATCCTATGGAGAAAGGATTGCATCATCTTTCAAAGGCCACCGACACCGCGTCATCCGACTCCTCGTCGCAGTCCGCCACCGAGTCAGTAGACTCCCGCTCCTCCAAGTACACCAACGTGTCAGGCCACTCCTCCTCCAAGTCCGGCACAGCTTCAGGCCACTCCTCCTCCAAGTCCGGCAAAGCGTCAGGCCACTCCTCCTCCAAGTCCGGCACAGCTTCAGGCCACTCCTCCTCCAAGTCCGGCACAGCTTCATGCCACTTCTCCTCCTCCAACTCAGCCACGTTACCGTCTTCGCCGCCTCAGCAATCACGGAAGAGAGCCGCCTCAGCCATGGTGCATAGTGGTACAAGTCGAGGTAGTACTGCAGGTACAGGCGGAGGCAAGCAATTTCAATATGGTCCAAGCCTCGCGCCTCTTCCGCAGAGGCCTTACAACACGTCCGAGGAGGAAAACGTAGCCATATGGAAGGCCGAGGTGGAAGCCCATTTTGCACCGAAACCGCCACCGCCGCCAAGGGAGAAAGTGCCTATGGAAAAGATTGACCACTTCATTCGTATGGCTAGACCACAAGCTCCCAAGCCTGTTGACACAGACTATGAGCGCCACCTCAGGAAGTTAAATCGAGCACGTCTACAGAAAGAGGCGAGCTCGAGCTCGAGCAAATCAGCTGGCAAAAAATGCGGTAAAACCGTTCCCTAGCTGGGAGAACAGGCGGCGCAATCAATCCCCCCGCTTGTTGTGCCAACAACACATGAGAGTAGGCACGCCCAATATTATTGTGGGCAAACCGTTAACGTTCCCGGGCTGGGCGATGTGGTAATAACCAAGGAGCATATTGCGCAGGCTGAATCGATCGGGATCACTGTTGGACAACTCCTTGATATCGAGCCCATGTCTCCGACTAGAGAGGAGGAAATAAAACGGAAATATTCCCGGGGCCAACCTTTGGTCGAGCTAGAGGAGGTCAATAAGCTCCCAACGAGAATGTATGAATTACATCAATGGTACATGGACATTACCAAGATTACCAATCGAGAGTCCCTCATGGTGAATGTCAACGAGGAGCATTACTACCATAAGAAAGCTGTGACCGTTGAGTATTCAGAACTTTTTCAGCTATAAAGTAAAGATGCACTCGACAAATCTATCGTCAGTTGCTATTGTCTGTAAGTGATTTCTTTCTGTAATTTAAGTCTCAAGCTAGCTGATCATTTTGATCAATCATTACCTGTAATTATCCTCACTATATTCTTTTCTGTGGTATTATGCAGGATGAAGATTTATGAAATAAAAAAGGTGGACACTATGGCATTGGGTTCGTTGACCCAAATATCATTAATGAACACACATGGAAAATAGATCTGTATCACGCAAAATGTGTAGAGGAAAGCATGCTACAGTTCTTCAAGGAACTCAAATACAATGAAGATATACTACTTCCTTACAACTTCCAGTGAGTCACACTGTCTTGTACTACAAATTCTGTTTTTCCCTACTAGCTATAGCTACATGTTTTTGCTTACATATGCTCGCTTAATTAAGACATGCAAACGTGTGTGCATGCAGATTTCACTGGATCTTGTTAATCATTAAAGTTGATGAAGGAACAGTTGAAGTACTAGACTCGCTACTTAAGAAAGCAAGTGACTACACCATCGTGAAGGGGATAGTCAACAGGTAATTTCAATCATTATTAACTATATCTCGGCCTATTTAATAAGTTCGTCATTTCCTGATAACAACTATTTAATAACCCATTTATTCATTTTCTTTGTCGGCGGGCAGGGCTTGGGCAAAGTTCATCAGGGCCCATGGAAACAAAGTCTGAAATGGTATCGACCCAAGGTAAGTAATTAAGTAGTACTAGCTAGCTGCCATCTCTTTAATTATCATGCTTGATTAATTATTATCTGATCAAAATTCCATTCTCGTAAAGGCCCTGAAGCAGGCGCCGGGGAATGATCTATGTGCATACTACGTTTGCGAGAACATTCGCATGATGGCGTCCGAAAGGAGCAAATCTCAAAGACAGGAGTGGGTATGATATCGATTATCAGAACACTATTCACAATTTTTACACCATTATCGATATCTAGTCACACAACTAATACACATGCATATTGATCTCCTTCTTAACAGTTCAAAGAGGTGCGGGACAAGCTCCTAGCATAGGACCGCATAGAAGCAATTCAAGAGGAAATAGCGGGATTTTTGCTCGACCAGGTCATAGATCCCAAAGGAGAATACTATTACCCGCTACCGCCCCCATGAACCACTTCCAATTGTTATCGTGCTCCGAAGGCACCAATTAGCTAGGCTAATGCCACTGGCTCCGAAGGCACCAATTAGGATAAATTGTATATATATATATATACACACATGTGTGTATATATGTGTGAATTAATTAATGGTGATTGTGAGACATTCGATGATATATATATATATATATATATATATTATGATCGGTTCTACTAGAAATTCTATTTATATATATGCATAACGTGTACAATATGTAGTATCGTAAAATACCAGCAAACGAAAAGGGCTCCCTGCCCCCTTTTAATTCACTAGAAATCATAAACCCAAAACCCCCCCAACATTTTAATTCTGGTTGGTGACACCAACCGGTACTAAAGGGCTCCCTGCCCCCGAAGCTGGCTCGTGCCACGTGGTTGCCCTTTAGCACCGGTTCGTGCTAAACCGGTACTAAAGGGGGGGGCCTTTAGTGCCTACATTTTAACGCCGGTTACCAAACCGACACTAAAGGGCCTTACGAACCGGTGCTATTGCCCGGTTCTGCACTAGTGGAGCCATACATAACATGTTCATACAGATAGGGGTCACATGACCCGACACTCAAGTCATACAAACATACAAGCACATGCGGAAGCAAACTAGGCTGAGTACAGACATTAGAAAGAAAGAATGCTTGACGAAGCCTGTCTATGTACATAGGGCCCTTCACAAGCTTAGATCACCACCTGGGTGGCAAGTTACTCATCAACGTCGAGTTCTACATAGAACCCATCTAAAGGGGCGGTGCTGTCGTCTGAAAACAGTAATTAAAGCAACATGAGTACAAAGGTACTCAGCAAGACTTACAACAGATCCTACTATACATGCACATTCTCAAGAAGGTAGTGGAGTTATTGCAGCAAGCCATCTTTGACTCTTGGCTAAGCTATCCTACGAGACACCACTTGTAAAATATTTTTCGCACACGAGTCCACTAATCACCATCACAATACTCCACCGTGGATCCTCCCTCGTCATCCTACGAGAGGGCCATCCGTGGTACTCACACTTATCTTAAGTCTTTTAGTAGTAACCATTAACTTATGTATGAACTGTATAAGCGACCAAGTAGTCCTTTACCACGGACGCGGCTATTCAAATAGTTTTATACCCTGCAGGGGTGTACTTCTTCACAAATGCTTTCACCACTTATCGCCGTTTACACGACATGTACTCGGCAACCTTCAAGCGGAAGCCCAGCGACGATGTCGGCCACGACCAGACTAAACACACGAATCCCTAGTCCAGGTTTATCGCCTATTCGGGTTCCATCCGCAAGGAAATCCGGCCGGGGTGTCCTCAACGGCCCCAAACGATGTGTGCAGGGTTCCCGAGGCACCAAACGAGCGACTCGGTACACTTGGCCACGAGCCTACCGCATCACAGCCCACCCCTATGGTCAGCGCTGCGCACGGCCTCCAGCAACTACAAACACCGGAAACTACTTGCAACTCCTAGACAAAGGACAAGAGTGGTTAATAAGTCGAGAGGGTCCATTAGTTTCGGGTCCAACGCGTGGTAGTAGCTGATCTTAAATCACACATACAGATCTCAGTTCCTAAGGACGGCCTCAATGAAACAACCCACCATGTACTCCTACATGGCCTCTCATCAATACCTTTACCAAATAAGGTTCAACACTTCACCCTCATTACCGACACAACCATACACTCTAGTTCATCACCCCGATGAGCTAGACCTGACACGACTCTAAGCATAGAAAGCATAGCATGGTAGGAAACACAAACATGGCTCAATCAACTCCTACACATGCTAGTGGGTTTTAGGGATGGCAGTTTTGCCCATGGGTATGGGTACTCGTGGGTACCCTACCTGAATACAATGGGCATGGGAAAGACTTGAAGAGGTTTTGTACCCATGGGTAATGGGTATCCATACCCACAAAATATATGGGTAGGGTATGGGTATGAAATTGCACCCATGGGTAACCCAATGGATACGTACAAAAAAGAAAATAAAATAAAATAAGTACTATGACATGTGGTGTCAACATCCAACTCCCGTGGCACAACCATAAATCTTGTATACCTAAACTGGCCGTAGCTCATATGCTCACACACACTTTCTTGCCACTCCCCCTACATCCTATGTGTCTCCTCGACGATGAAATCTACTCCTGTCAATCTCTTGATCCAGCGATCCCCGATTCCCACACCTGCCTCCCACTATGTTGAGCTTCCACCAATCATTGCTCATACTCGTGTGATTCCTCCAAGAGGCCACCCATCGGAGGAGGCTGCGTTGGTGCTATACTGCTTGCTTATCGTCACTTGAATTTTGACTCATTTCTCTACTTTTTAGAAATTTAAATACCATAGATTGTACCCATCAAATACCCATTGGGTATAGAATACCCGATGGGTATGGGCATGGATATCTACTTATACCCATGGGTATTGTAGTGGGTGGGTATAGAAGGTATCTATGGGTATGGGTTTGGGCAGAAGAAGGTTGTACCCGCCCATACCCTACCCATTGCCAACCCTAGTGGGTTTCATGTAGTTACTGTGGCAATGACAGGTCATACAGAGGAAGTGGGTTCAACTACCGCAACACACAACAGTTTGAAATGCGTTGTCTTAATGCAGTAAACGAGAGCAGAAGCGGGAAGTTGGGTTTGTATCGAAATGATCAATGGGGTTGCTTGCCTGACGGAGTGGTAGTGGAATACTGCCCTTCAGTTGGATACTCGTGAATATCCTCGGAGGCAGAACCTACCACGAAGAACACATCGAAACACAATCACCACATGTCAATATGCAACAATATGATGCAAGCAATGACATGGCAAAATGAGTGTGTTTGGGCTAGTGCAACTTGGAACAGATTAGTTTGAGTTCATTTGAATCAAGGATTCAAATGCTAGCTAAAAGTAAGAGGTCATATTAGTGCATTTGCTTGTTTCACCTAAACAGAAAGGTTAAAGAGTTCTGACATGCATGAAACCAGTACAGATGGAAAGATTGAATTTTTCTGATCAAAATTCATATATAAATCTTTGCATTTGGAGTTACAGATTAATTTCTATGCATTTTTGAAGTTTGTACTATTTTCTGGAATTTCCTGTATAAGAATAATTCCAGTAATTGAATTAATGCGTCAGCATTGCGTCAGGATGACGTCAGCGGTCAATGGAGCTGGTCCAGGTCAAACTGACCTGTGGGTCCCGCGTGTCAGGGTTATTAGCCTAACTAATTTTTAGTTAGCACTAAACTAACTTAGTTAGCAGACGGGCCCCACTTGTCATGGACTTAGGGGGAGTCAACCTAGGCCCATCCAGTCAATGGTCAACGGGGTCAAACCCGCCGGTGTTTAGCCACCGGCGGCAGCAGACGCGGTGGTGGGGTGCGGGTTTCGTGCTCCGGCGACCAAATGGACGGCGGAGACCATCCATGCGTAGCTGGGAATGAGCCGCGTCGAGTGGTGGTGGTGGTTGGGCTCGGGATCGCCGGAAACGATGTCGGCGACGAGCTGTGCAGCTGCCGGAACTCGGGTGAGCTCGGGCTCGTCGTTAGGGGGCATGGCGAGGCGCATGGAGTAGTGCTACAGGTTCCTGCGAGTGCGGTGAGTGTGCTGGACATGGTGGTGTGGCCAGTGGGTGGCCGGAGCATCGTCGGCGATGAGCTCGGTGGCAGCGCGTGCGGTGAAGCTTCGTGCGGTCGCTATGGTGCACGAGAAGGCAAACGGAGAGGACGGGAAGGCAGCGAAGCTCACGGTAATCATGATGGAGCAGACGACGCGGTCCGGGACGAGCTGGTGTGGCGGGGGCGGCGAAGGGGATCTGTGGTGGTGCTTGGTGAAGTCGAGCTCAAAGAGGACGAAGCAGGGCGCGCGAGCGCTCGGGGCTCAGGCTGCTCAACGGAGACGACGACGGCGAAGCTTGTGGACAAGTTAGCACGGCGCGGGGACGACGGAGAACGCAAGCTTCACGGTGGCGCGGGCGCGGCAGCGTCGGCCATGGTGCGGGAGAGCGAGGGAGAGAGGCAGGGGGCGTGTGAGGTGTCCAGCCGGTCGAGGGGGCGACGTGGAGCTCGCCCAGGTGTTCAGGGGCGCGGGCGGCAAGCAGCTGGCGCCGTGGAGAGCTCGTGCTCGCCGGCGTCACCTCTCTGCCTGCTCTCGCGAGAGGAAGCGGCTGGCTGGCACGGGCCAGCACAGCGCTGGGCCGCCAGGTGGGCCGGCTGGTGGGCTGCGGCCAGGTAAGTTCTCTCCCTCTCTTTTAATTTCTGTTTTCTTTATTTCTGCAAGTTTGTGGCATTTAAAAAATACTTAGGCATCCTCAAAAATCCTGAAAATAATCAGGGGCTCAGTTTAGATTAATTCCAACAGCCCACACTTATTTCCAAAATTATTTGGGCACTTAAAATATTTACTAGTATTTAAATGCCCAAATGCAAGTTACATATAATTTAATTCAATGACCTTGTGATGACCTAGAAAATTGTGAACCCATTTTGTCAGAGGTTCTAACCCAAGACAAAAAGGGTGGACTTTTTAGAAGGGTATTTCAGGTTCATTGAAAATGTTTTTAGTAAACCCTAGTTGTTTTTAGGGGGGGGTGCTGGGGGTTCTGTCATCCCCATTTCAAGTTTCTGGAAAAGTAAACATGATGCAACACTCTAATGCATGAACTAGCTAGGATGTGACAACTCACCTCCACTCAAAAGAATCTCGTCCCGAGATTTAGGATCCTACGGGAAGAAGGTGGGGTACTCAAGTCAAAGACGATCCTCCCTTTCCCAAGTAGCTTCTTTCTCGGAATGGTGTGACCATTGAACCTTGATAAACTTGATATTCTGGCGTCGAGTGGTACGCTCGGCTTGATCAAGGATATGAACGGGATATTCCAGATATATGAGATTATCTTGGAGATCAAGCATTTCGTGGTCCACTCCACGGATAGGATCCGAGAAGCAACACCTGAGTTGAGAAACGTGGAAGACATCATGAACTCTAGAAAGATGCGGAGGTAGTTCCAATTGGTAGCCAACTTCTCCTCGTTTGGCAAGAATGCGAAAGGGTCCAATGTAATGAGGATCCAATTTGCCTTTGATACCGAAACGATGGGTTCCCTTCAAAGGAGTAACCCAAAGGTAAGCCTTCTCGCCAACTTCATAAGTCATGAGGTTATGTTTGCGGTCATATTGGCTCTTTTGACGAGATTGGGCTGTTTTCAATTTCTCACGAATAATGCGAACCTTTTCTTCTGCTTCCTGAATCATATCCGGGCCAAAGAGTTGTCTTTCCCCGGTTTCTGACCAGTTAAGAGGCATTCGGCATTTTCGTCCATAGAGAACTTCGAAAGGAGCTTTTTCCAGGCTAGCTTGATAACTACTGTTATAAGCGAACTCGGCGAATGGAAGGCATTTCTCCCAATCCATACCGAAAGAGATGACCGAGGCTCGGAGCATATCCTCCAGAATTTGATTGACTCGTTCTACTTGACCACTTGATTGGGGATGGAAGGCGGTGCTAAAGGAGAGACGAGTTCCCATAGCATTTTGGAAACTTTCCCAAAATCGAGAGGTGAAGAGACTTCCACGGTCTGAGTTAATCTCAAATGAAATACCATGAAGAGACACTATTCAGGAGATGTACAAGTCAGCTAGCTGGCTAGCAGTTATACTCTCACGAACAGGTAGGAAGTGGGCTACTTTGGAAAGACGATCGACAATGACGAAGATAGCATTATTCCCTCTCTTGGACCTGGGAAACCTGGTAATGAAATCCATACCGATTTTATCCCATTTCCATTCAGGAATAGCCAAAGGTTAAAGGGTGCCAGCAGGCCGTTGATGCTCTGCTTTAACACGATGACAGACGTCACAATTAGCAATGTATTGAGCAATTTCTCTTTTCATCCTAGTCCACCAAAACCTCTGGCGTAGGTCTTGATACATTTTAGTACTACCGGATGAATGGTGAGAGGGGATTCATGAGCTTCCTTAAGGATCAATTGCCTCAGGTTGCGTACCTTGGGAACCACTAGATGGTCTCCAAAGAACACGACACCTTGATCATCAACGGAGAAACAATCCGTGACTCCTTTCTTGATGTTTCTCTTAATACGGGAGATTCCCGGATCTACCTTCCGTGCTTTGATGATCTGATCTGTAAGAGTTGGTTTCGCCACCAAGGTGGATAGGAATCCTCGAGGAACTAGGAGAAGGTTGAGCTTGCGAAATTTCTCGTGGAGAAGTGGTTGAATTTGTTGTAACATCAAGTTGTTACAAGAAGATTTACGACTTAGCGCATCAGCCACGACATTGGCTTTGCCCGGGGTGTAAGTTATTCCTAAGTCGTAATCTGTGATCAACTCGACCCAACATCTTTGCCTGAGATTCAAATCCGGTTGGGTGAAGATGTATTTCAGACTTTGGTGATCGGTGTAAATTTCGCAACGATTACCAAGAAGGTAATGTCGCCAGGTTTTGAGTGCATGGATCACAGCTGCAAGCTCTAGATCATGTGTGGGATAGTTATCCTCATGTGGAAGCAACTGTCGAGAAGCGTAGACAATCACATGACGATCTTGCATGAGTATGCAACCTAGTCCTTGTCGTGAGGCGTCACAATAGATAACAAAGTCCTTAGAAAAATCTGGTGGCACGAGTACGTGAGCAGATGTCAGGCATCTTTTCAGTTCCTGAAAGCTGAACTCGCACGATGGGGTCCACTCGAACTTTTTATCTTTCTTGAGCAGTTTAGTTAGAGGTTTAGCAAACTTGGAGAAATTCTCGATGAAGCGGCGACAGTAGCTCGCTAAGCCAAGGAAACTCCGAACTTGCTTGACCATTTCAGGTGGAGTCCAATCAAGGACGGCTTGAACTCGCTCGGGATTGACAGCAATACCCTTACCAGTGTTGGGGAACGTAGTAATTTCAAAAAATTGCTTACGCACACGCAAGATCATGGTGATGCATAACAACGAGAGGGGAGAGTGTTGTCTACGTACCCTCGTAGACCGAAAGCGGAAGAGTTAGCACAACGCGGTTGATGTAGTCGTACGTCTTCACGATCCGACCGATCAAGTACCAAACGTACGGCACCTCCGATTTCAACACACGTTCATCCCAATTACGTCCCTCGAACTCTGATCTAGCCGAGTGGTGACGATGTTGATGTTCTACCGACGCAGGGCTTCGCCTAAGCACCGCTACAGTATTATCGAGGTGGACTATGGTGGAGGGGGGCACCGCACACGGCTAAGAGATCAATGATCAATTGTTGTTTTTATGGGGTGCCCCCTTGCCCCCGTATATAAAGGAGCAAGGGGGGTGCGGCCGGCCAAGGGGAGAGGCGCGCCGGAGGAATCCTACTTCTACCGGGAGTAGGACTCCCCCCTTTTTCCATGTTGGACTAGGAGAGAGGGGGGAAGAGGAGGAGGGGAGGAAGGAAAGGGGGGGCGCCGCCCCCTCTCCTTGTCCTATTCGGACTAGGGGGGAGGGGCGCGCGGCCCTGCCCTGGCCTCCTCTCCTCTCTTCCACCAATGCCCACTAAGGCCCATTAAGTTCCCGGGGGGTTCCGGTAACCTCCCGGTACTCCGGAAAAATCCCGATTTCACCCGGAACACTTCCGATATCCAAACATAGGCTTCCAATATATCAATCTTCATGTCTCAACCATTTTGAGACTCCTCGTCATGTCCGTGATCACATCTGGGACTCCGAACAACCTTTGGTACATCAAAACATATAAACTCATAATATAACTGTCATCGTAATGTTAAGCGTGTGGACCCTACGGGTTCGAGAACTATGTAGACATGACCTAGACACGTCTCCGGTCAATAACCAATAGCGGAACCTGGATGCTCATATTGGCTCCCGCATATTCTATGAAGATCTTTATCGGTCAGACCGCATAACAACATACGTTGTTCCCTTTGTCATCGGTATGTTAATTGCCCGAGATTCGATCGTGGGTATCTCAATACCTAGTTCAATCTCGTTACCGGCAAGTCTCTTTACTCATTCCGTAATACATCATCCCGCCACTAACTCATTAGTTGCAATGATTGCAAGGCTTAAGTGATGTGCTTTACTGAGAGGGCCCAGAGATACCTCTCCGACAATCGGAGTGACAAATCCTAATCTCGAAATATGCCAACCCAACAAGTACCTTCGGAGACACCTGTAGAGCACCTTTATAATCACCCAGTTACGTTGTGACGTTTGGTAGCACACAAAGTGTTCCTCCGGTAAACGGGAGTTGCATAATCTCATAGTCATAGGAACATGTATAAGTCATGAAGAAAGTAGTAGCAACATACTAAACGATCGTGTGCTAAGCTAACGGAATGGGTCATGTCAATCACATCATTCTCCTAATGATGTGATCCCGTTAATCAAATGACAACTCATGTCTATGGCTAGGAAACATAACCATCTTTGATCAACGAGCTAGTCAAGTAGAGGCATACTAGTGACACTCTATTTGTCTATGTATTCACACATGTATTATGTTTCCTGTTAATACAATTCTAGCATGAATAATAAACATTTATCATGATATAAGGAAATAAATAATAACTTTATTATTGCCTCTAGGGCATATTTCCTTCAGTCTCCCACTTGCACTACAGTCAATAATCTAGATTACATTGTAATGATTCTAACACCCATGGAGTCTTGGTGCTGATCATGTTTTGCTCGTGGAAGAGGCTTAGTCAACGGTCTGCAACATTCAGATCTGTATGTATCTTGCAAATTTCTATGTCTCCCACCTGGACTAGATCCCGGATGGAATTGAAGCATCTCTTGATGTGCTTGGTTCTCTTGTGAAATCTGGATTCCTTTGCTAAGGTAATTACTCCAGTATTGTCACAAAAGATTTTCATTGGACCCGATGCACTAGGTATGACACCTAGATCGGATATGAACTCCTTAATCCAGACTCCTTCATTTGCTGCTTCCGAAGCAACTATGTACTCCGCTTCACACGTAGATCCCGCCACGACGCTTTGTTTAGAACTGTACCGACTGACAGCTCCACCGTTCAATGTAAACACGCATCCTGTTTGCGATTTAGAATCATCCGGATCAGTGTCAAAGCTTGCATCAACGTAACCATTTACGATGAGCTCTTTGTCACCTCCATAAATGAGAAACATATCCTTAGTCCTTTTCAGGTACTTTAGGATGTTCTTGATCGCTGTCCAGTGAATCACTCCTAGATTACTTTGGTACCTCCCTGCTAGAATTATAGCAAGGCACACATCAGGTCTGGTACACAACATTGCATACATGATAGAGCCTATCGCTGAAGCATAGGGAACATCTTTCATTTTCTCTCTATCTTCTGCAGTGGTCGGGCATTGAGTCTTACTCAACTTCACACCTTGTAACACAGGAAAGAACCCTTTCTTTGCTTGATCCATTTTGAACTTCTTCAAAACTTTGTCAAGGTATGTGCTTTGTGAAAGTCCAATTAAGCGTCTTGATCTATCTCTATAGATCTTAATGCCTAATGTGTAAGCAGCTTTACCAAGGTCTTTCATTGAAAAACTCTTATTCAAGTATCCTTTTATGCTATCCAGAAATTCTATATCATTTCCAATCAGTAATATGTCATCCACATATAATATCAAAAATGCTACAGAGCTCCCACTCACTTTCTTGTAAATACAGGCTTCTCCAAAAGTCTGTACAAAACCAAATCCTTTGATCACACTATCAAAGCGTTTATTCCAACTCCGAGAGGCTTGTACCCACTACAAGAAATATGTCAACTTGTGACCACCACTATTGCTCACTGAATGGTCACAAATTTCCATTTGTGACCTTTTTGTGACCAAAAACATAAGGTCAAAAGCTGGTCGTCATTAACTGACTATAGCGACCTTTCTTCTGGAATGGTCGAAGACGTTTATGACCAAAATACGTCTGTTGTGGCGTTTTGGTCACTAGCAACCTCCCCAGGCCACATAGGCATCCAGCGTGGCAATCTGACGTGGCATAAGATTCAGCCCGGTCCAATCGATTTTCTACATGGGCCTAGCCCAACAATTCGGCCTTTTTAATGTATTTTTTCTATCAATTTTTGATCAGCTTCATGGGCCAAGCCCAACATTGCAGCCTTTTTATTGTTGGGTTGTGGCCTTTTTGTCTAAACGAATTTAGTTTTTCTTTTTTTCCCAAAAGAAGGGTCCACTAGTCAGATGGGTCCCAGTTGTCAGGTTCTAGTAACATCATCAGTTGGCTGTAGCCTTTTCAGGCGCAGTACAAAGGAATACAATTTTGCCCATATATATTGTTGAGAAATTTTCATAATTTTGCTATCAAAGCAGCATGTACACAGGAATACAATTTTGCTATCAAAGCAACATTTCAAACATACATCTTCATGACATCGTACATAAAAACCAGCAATAAAAAGATTACAATATGCCATTTGGCTCAAATCACATAACATATGACATCTAGGTTCCAGCAACGAAAAAAGATAACCACCACATCATACCATCTGCACATTCAAAGAGAACAAACTATATGTCAAAAGAGAACTGAGCAGAAAATTGCCAATAAAAGAAAGAAGATAATATACTCTATAATTACTACAGATTTGCTCACTGGATACACACACACACACACACACACACACACACACTTTGCATATACAGATTTGCTCCCCGCAAAAACAATTCTGAACAGTTGGCTATAATAATTTACGGCAAAGAAATTCCCAAAACTGAGAATGGTACATCTCGAAATTCCCCAAAAATAGAGGAAATGCGACATCCATGACAAGCTGTGGCATTACTAGAGGATTTGATTAAACCAACAAGTTGGAGTGTGTTGAATAGATAAAAGAAACTCAATTAATGGGGCAATGCAAATTATTTACTCACTACCGCACAGCATTTACCTGTGATTGAACCCTATGGGCACATACAAATTATCACTTGACCCGGTTATGGAATGAGCTGGTCAAGAATGAGGTAATTCCTACTTTACGTTGGACTAACCAAACAATGTCCTTTAGTATGTAAAACCTTCCGTTCTTCCAAAAGATTCGGTAGTGGGCTAAATTCTTTACTCACTACAGTTTCAACTATTCTATATGGAAAAAATTACCAGAAAATCTCTGCAGAGAACCATTACCACCAATCAGTTGCGACTCAATTCTTCTTTCTTGACCCAAATGCATTCTTTCAGGCCAAACAGAATTGAGCCTCCTAGCGAAATCTTCAATTTCCCTGTTTGTTCAGAAATGAAGCAAGTCATTAATTCGCACGAGGGCTTTTGTACAGGAATATGAGCAGTAAATTCGTTATAGCATTTTCAGTATACATAATAATAGAATAATCAAATATAAACAGCAGTGAGCCCAAGTACTAGCAAATAGATCTTCTGCATAGAACACTACATCTTAGAAAAGAGAACTAGGGGTAGGAGAGGGAGCCGCTCACCGATGAGCTTGTGGTCGCTGCCATACATAGCCGCCGTCACGCCGGTCACCGTGCGCAAGAGCAGAGCACCGCTGCACCGGTGACACACACCGTGCGCAAGAGCAGAGCACCTGCTGAATCCAAATCCAAACCGAACAAAAATTAGGAATGGTTGCGGCCATGCTTTTTAAGGCACACAATACATCAGTTCAGATTGCTGTCATTGAGAGACACAGAGACCAGACAAAATAGTGGACTATTTAACCCTGTAATAAAGAAGCAAAATCTCACAAGATAGTGAAGTCACTAGCAAAAGGAAGAGTAACAGATGAAGAAAAAATCCTGACATACAAAGGTAAGTCATTGTGCATTTTCTTTTTCAATGTGATACACAATAAGCATAAGTAACCACCGGTCATTAACTAGGCACGTTCCAACATAGGAAAAACAATTATAGAGGTGCGACTTCAGGTACAAACATAGCAAGGCCACAATAGCCACGCAGTCACTTAACTACAATGAGCTCCCGGAGTGTGGCATCCTTCCACGTGTAAATCTGAACTTCATCTTTTGGCTCCTTCCCTCTCTCAGAAAATTCTTCATTTAGGTGATGGCCACCAACCTAGAAAAAAATAACCAGGATCAGTTTTCTGTATTACTGTGTATTTATTCACAAATCTGCAGTCTGCGCTGAGAAGACATCGTTCAGAACTGTTACAGAAGATAAAAGTTGGAGAGTGTGAGGATCTCTACTTGTCTATTTTCCAGATCACCCAGAACAAAAAATTCTCAGATTTCTTAAGCACTACATGCTTACTGCAATTCTTTCTGGCAAGGATTAAGAATAGCCATAGCTGACTTGAAAATTAAAATGCAGAATCCAGTGACTACATGAATAGCATCCATCTTCCTAAAAAAACAATGTCCATTTTTTCAGCCAAAGATGGTGACCCAACATTTGCAGCTAAGTACTTCCCCTTAAATTGAGCTCACAGTTCCAACACCAACAGATACTCCTTGAGCAATGAACATATGTGGTGTTTAAATTGTTGGGTTGAAAAATTGTATGACATGTAGTGACTTAAGAGTGCTAAAAAATAATGGAATTTGCAAACTGCACGTCTGTCAGCCATGATAAATAGGTTAGTGCTGAACTTCTGATGGCCTTCACCAAAATTTGTTAAGATTTAATGATTGCGACATCCAAAGTGTGTGGTTTATATGTTCAATCCTTAAGAGTTTATACAGTCAAAAAAATCCTTAAGAGTTTATTACGGATAAATGGGTCTAGCTATGTTTACACGCCCTTTGGCCCCTGATTAGCCAGGTTTCATGTTGAATTAAAACTGTACATAAGGCCTATCAAACAAATCAACATTATGATAAATAAGTTTTGGGATCCTCCGTTGTATCACCAAGTCATGCTTGTTATTAGCCAAAACTAGAGTTAAACACCTAATCAAGTGCTGCTCAACTACAGGTGCCATATAGTCGAACCGACCTACACAGCACCATCAGGAACAGAACTTATACATCCTTCAAAAATGCAACAGTGTGAGCACAGTGGTAATGGACCATGTTTTAGTAGCATCATTCGGATAGCACCATACGTTTCCGATTACTTCGCTACTGACCATCCATGGACCACAAGATCCAATCAAATATTGCACAAACCAAGCGAATTGAGGATATCATAATGCGCTCTCAACTGCAGGTGCGCTAAAAAAAGATGAAAGAGTAGAAGAAAAGAGACAACTGGGCCTTACCTTGGTGAAAACCCGAAGCAGGAGGGGGCAGGTCTGCACAAGAAGAATTCAGTCAATCAGTCCTCGCAATCCTCTAAACGCAAAACCGAATAACATGCCTAAATACAGTGCTTACTAAACTGCACACTAGCATCTGCCCGTACGCTAGTATAACAAGTAAAAACGTTAGGGTTGCGGAGGCCTGGCTGACCTTCTCACGGTCGATGGGTTTGGGGCGGGGGCGCGCCATGGGAGGCAGGCCACGGTGCATCTGTGGGTCACCTGGACCATGCTGGAGGAGTCACGGAGGGTGAGGAAGGTGAAGCCAGCATGGGAGCGGCGGAGGGCGACCCAGCCGGACCCGGCGCCCGGCGTCGCCCGCCCCGAGCTCGCCGCAGAGAGCGTCCCTTTGGGTCCACTCCAGAGGCTGCATCCTCTCCAGCTTTGCCCCGGCGGCGGGGAGGCCGCCAACTCCTTCAGCGGGGTCACCGCATCAGTGCGGTCGGAGAAGGTGCGGCCGAAGGCGTTGAGCGGGGCGGTGTCAGTGGGGCAGAGGAGGTAGAGGAAGCACCAGGCGGCGAGGAACGCGAGGAGGGCGACGAGGGAGAAGGGGTGCGCGAGGAGGGAGAGCGCGACGTAGTTGACACGAAAGTAGGCGAGGTTCTTGCGGAGGCGGGCTGTGGCGTCGAACAGGGAGTCCGGGCACGAGAGCGCGGCACGGTCCAGGAGCTCGGGCCAGGGGCGAGCGCCCGAGAGGGGGCGCTTGGCCGAGTTGTAGAGGCGGCCCAGGAAGGCGCGCGTGGCGGCTGGGTCCGGGGAGGCGATGGAGGTGGCGGCGGCGTCGTGGGCGGCGGGGAGGACAGTCGCGGGCGCGGCGGCCGGGACGGTGGTGGGGAGGACGGTGGCCGGGACGGTTGTAGCACCTAGGGTTAGAGGACCTGGATCTGGATCGGGGATCGGGGAAGAGGGAGGCGGCGGAGGAGGGACCTGGATCTGGATGGGGGAGGAGGGGTAGAGACCTAGGGTTTCTCGGGAAGGAAGGGGATCGAGGGAGGAGAGGCGTTGGATCCGTAGGAGGTGGACGGCTTAGATCGACTATAATGGGGTGATCCATGGGCTGCGTCCTGATTGGTTCAAAATATGAGCCATTAAAAATTACTCTTTTTCTTAGTGCTAAAAACAAGGGGGTGTGAAGCAGCTTCCAAAAATATTTTGCAAAATGCCATCACTAAAATTTTCAATTAAGTTAGACCATATTTTATGGATGATCACCAATTTGATTGCATTTTCGATCTTTCTACCTACGAGCGGTCATGCCCGCCGTTTTGACCGCATTTTGAAACAAGTCATAAAAATTCAAAAAAATGGAAAACCTTCGCATTGTGCCATTATATGTGGCCAAGTTACCGGGAAATGGCAAACAATGTTGCCTAAGGAAGTTTTCATTTTCTTTGGACGAAAAAACAATTTTCCATTTTTCGAGTGCCCAAAAGGAGGTTTTCTGTGAAGGACCTCCCAAATAATTGTTGCAAAATTGGACTAATCAATTTTATAAAATACTAGGACATATTTAATGCACAATTTACCAAATGGTTGGGTGTAAAATGTTTTGATCCACATCACGTGAAAAAGACAAATTTCTGCCGATTGAGTTGGAAGCGGGTCAAATTTGAACTGTAGCTGCCTCGTAGTTTGCTCTTTATTTTTTCCAAAAATCATTTCTAGGTAATAAGTATATTTTTAATCATAGAAACACCAAAAAAATGCAAGATTCAACCACTAGCTAGGAACGGTCATTCCCGCTGTTTTGACCGCATTTTGAAACGGGCATAAAAATTAAAAAAAAATCAAAGAATTGGGAAACCTTCGCATTGTGTCATTATATGTGGCCAAGTTTCCAGGAAAAATAACAAAATTATAATACGGCAATTATTTTGAAAAAGTGTTCTTAGAAACGAGCTATCATGTGTGGAGATCAATGGCTTTCAAGCCAAATGATCAATCTTATGGCCACATTCATGGCATAGTTTGTTCAAATGATCTCATATTGTGCATAAGGGTGCATATTGGAATGACAAAAAATATTTCCTAAGGAAGTTCTCATTTTCCTTGGACGGAAAAACCATTTTCAATTTTTCGAGTGTCCAAAAGGGGTTTTTTTGTGAAGAACCTACCAAATAATTGTTGCAAAATTGGACCAAATCATTTTTCTAAAATATTAGGCCATATTTAATGCACAATTGACCAAATGGTTGGGTGTAAAAAGTTTTGATCCTCCTCTGGTGAAAAAGACAAATTTTCACCGATTCAGCTAGAAGCGGGTCAAATTTGAACTGTAGCTGCCTTATAGTTTGCTCTTTATTTTTTCCAAAACTCATTTCTAGGTACATAAGTATCTATTTAATCAGAGAGACACCAAAAAAATTCCAAGATTCAACCACTAGCTAGGAACGGTCATTTCCGCCGTTTTGACCGCATTTTGAAACGGGCATAAAAACTTCAAAAAAAAATCAAAAAATTGGGAAACCTTCGCATTGTGTCATTATATGTGGCCAAGTTCCTAGGAAAAATAACAAACTTGTAATACGACAATTATTTTAAAAAAGTGTTCTCAGAAACGAGCTATCACGTGTGGAGATCAATGGCTTTCAAGCCAAATGATCAATCTTATGGCCACATTCATGGCATAGTTTGTTCAAATGATCTCATATTGTGCACAAGGGTGCATATTGGAATGGCAAACAATGTTGCCTAAGGAAGTTTTCATTTTCTTTGGAAAAAAAACCATTTTCAATTTTTTGAGTGCCCAAAAGGGGTTTTTTTGTGAAGGACCTCCCAAATAATTGTTTCAAAATTGGACCAAATCATTTTTCTAAAATATTAGGCCATATTTAATGCATAATTGACCAAATGGTTGGGTGTAAAAAGTTTTGATCCTCCTCTCGTGAAAAAGACAAATTTCCGTCGATTCAGCAGGAAGCGGGTCAAATTTGAACTGCAGCTGCATCATAGTTTGCTATTTATTTTTTACAAAAATCATTTCTAGGTACATAAGTACCTATTTAATCAGAGAAACACCAATAAAATTCCAAGATTCAACAATATCTAGGAACGGTCATTCCCGCCGTTTTGACTGCATTTTCAAATGGGCATAAAAAATTCAAAAAAATTCATAAAATTGGGAAACCTTCGCATTGTGTCATTATATGTGGCCAAGTTCCCAGGAAAAATAACAAACTTGTAATACGGCAATTATTTTAAAAAAGTGTTCTCAGAAACGAGCTATCACGTGTGGAGATCAATAGCTTTCAAGCCAAATGATCAATCTTATGGCCACATTCATGGCATAGTTTGTTCAAATGATCTCATATTGTGCACAAGGGTGCATATTGGAATGGAAAACAATGTTGCCTAAGGAAGTTTTCATTTTCTTTGGACGAAAAAACAATTTTCCATTTTTCGAGTGCCCAAAAGCGGTTTTTTTTGTGAAGGACCTCCCAAATAATTGTTGCAAAATTGGACCAGATCATTTTTCTAAAATATTAGGCCATATTTAATGCATAATTGACCAAATGGTTGGGTGTAAAAAGTTTTGATCCTCCTCTCGTGAAAAAGACAAATTTCCGTCGATTTAGTAGGAAGCGGGTCAAATTTGAACTACAGCTGCATCATAGTTTGCTATTTATTTTTTACAAAAATCATTTCTAGGTACATAAGTACCTATTTAATCAGATAAACGCCAATAAAATTCCAAGATTCAACCACTAGCTAGGAACGGTCATTCCCGCCGTTTTGACCGCATTTTGAAACGGGCATAAAAAATTCAAAAAAATTCAAAAAACTGGGAAACCATCGCATTGTGTCATTATATGTGGCCAAGTTCCCAGGAAAAATAACAAACTTGTAATACGGCAATTATTTTTAAAAAGTGTTCTCAGAAACGAGCTATCACGTGTGGAGATCAATGGCTTTCAAGCCAAATGATCAATCTTATGGCCACATTCATGGCATAGTTTGTTCAAATGATCTCATATTGTGCACAAGGGTGCATATTGGAATGGCAAACAATGTTGCTAAGGAAGTTTTCATTTTCTTTGGACGAAAAAACCATTTTCCATTTTTCAAGTGCCCAAAAGGGGTTTTTTGTGAAGGACCTTCCAAATAATTGTTGCAAAATTGGACCAAATCATTTTTCTAAAATATTAGGCCATATTTAATGCCTAATTGACCAAATGGTTGGGTGTAAAAAGTTTTGATCCTCCTCTCGTGAAAAAGACAAATTTCCGTCGATTCAGCAAGAAGCGGGTCAAATTTGAACTGCAACTGCATCATAGTTTGCTATTTATTTTTTACAAAAATAATTTCTAGGTACATAAGTACCTATTTAATCAGAGAAACACCAATAAAATTCCAAGATTCAACCACTAGCTAGGAACGGTCATTCCCGCCTTTTTGACCGCATTTTGAAACGGGCATAAAAAATTCAAAAAAATTCAAAAAATTGGGAAACCATCGCATTGTGTCATTATATGTGGCCAAGTTCCTAGGAAAAATAACAAACTTGTAATACGGCAATTATTTTTAAAAAGTGTTCTCAGAAACGAGCTATCACGTGTGGAGATCAATGGCTTTCAAGCCAAATGATCAATCTTATGGCCACATTCATGGCATAGTTTGTTCAAATGATCTCATATTGTGCACAAGGGTGCATATTGGAATGGCAAACAATGTTGCTAAGGAAGTTTTCACTTTCTTTGGACGAAAAAACCATTTTCCATTTTTCAAGTGCCCAAAAGGGGATTTTTGTGAAGGACCCCCCAAATAATTGTTGCAAAATTGGACCAAATCATTTTTCTAAAATACTAGGCCATATTTAATGCACAATTGACAAAATGGTTGGGTGTAAAAAGTTTTGATCCACCTCTCGTGAAAAAGGCAAATTTCCACAGATTAAGTAGGAAGCGGGTAAAATTTGAACTGCAGCTGCCTCATAGTTTGCTATTTATTTTTTCCAAAAATCATTTCTAGGTACATAAGTACCTATTTAATCATAAATACATGATTTGGTGGCGATACGTCGAGGTTTGGGCGGTGGCCGAGGGCCCCAACTCTAGAGCGCGTAAACTCGCATGCCCGCCGCGTGGTCACCGTGTGACCCTGGCATTGCCATCTGTTCTGGGCGGCATAGGCATGTCTAGTGGATTGGGCACTCCCCAGTTAGGTGCTAGGAAGAAAATTACAACATAAGATTCTCACGAGGAGACCGATCGATGCTCAAACATGAGTAAGCAGCCAAGTGTTTGATTAGCGGTACGGGAAATGCACATGGCCAATGGGCGTGAGTTTTGGCCGAGGATGATCATCTACTAAGGAGAATGTATTCACAAATTTTCAGCTCAAAAGGAGGATCCTAGGTGGTACTTGCTTTGCAAAGTACCACACTGGACAACAATATGAATGTTGAAGCTGGGCTCAAAATAATGAATGGATTGAGCAGAAATTTGGTGGAGGATGGTTATTTGGGCATAGGAAAGCATTGTAGAAAATTGATATCATTTTGACATGCCAAAGTAGTACTTCCTTCACAATGCTCTTCTATGGACAAAAAATTGGTGTAGGTAAGTTACATAGGTATGGTCATGCGCTGGTAAATTTTCAGATCATTTGGGTAAGCCTAGCTAGTACTTACTTCACAAAGCTTCTCTCGAGGTAGAAACTTTGGAAATTTCCTGAGAAAGATTTACTAGGAAAATTGAGCTGAATATTATCATGTGGCAATGATTTGGGTATGGAAGAGTGCACAAAAAGTTTGAGGATAATAGGAGGGGTCTATATAACACTTGCTTTGCAACGTGCCAATTTGGCCATAAAATATAAATTGAACCTGGGCTCACATAGATGATTTGACTGAGCTGCAATTTGGAGGACGGCGATAATTTGGGCATATGAAGGAACTGTATAAATTTCATGTCATTTAGAGATATAAAAAAGGTACTTCCTTCACAATGCTTCTAGGTGGACAAAAACTTTGGAAATTTGCCGAGGAAGATTTGCTAGGCAAATGGAGCTGAATTTTGTCATGCAGTAAAGATTTGGATAGGAAAGAGTGCCCAAAAATTCCGAGGGCAATCAAGAGTATATAAATAGCACTTCCTTCATAAAGTGTTGTTATGAACAGAATAGGAAAATGAATATTGTTGAATTAGTTTTGAACTAGGCAAGGAAGGATTTTTACATATTTGATGAAGATATGCCCCAAAGAATTTATGAGATTTTTTTGGGAATTTTGGGAATGATAGAAATATAGATTGCTTCACAACCTAGGGCAAAAACTACCACATGGACATGACACATAGGCAAAACTGATGAGATGGCGCCTAGTCATCACAACTCACCACAATCTACAAGGCTATGACCATCTATATTGGTCATTAACAACTAGAAATAAGGCAGCGGACTAGCACTGTTTGCTTTGTGACCATTTCATGTAAGGAAATTACGACCTTTCTGACCAAAATGGTCGCAATGGTTTAGGGTTTGGAGCCCCCCGAACAGCTTTTGACCAATTGGTCTACAATGGTCATAAATTTCTGACCGATTCTTCGAGGGTCACTGACAGAAGGTCATAAGTTGACATATTTCTTGTAGTGACCAGTCCATAAATGGATCGCTGGAGCTTGCACACTTTGATAGCTCCCTTTGGATTGACAAAACCTTTCGGTTGCATCATATACAACTTTCTTCCAGAAATCCATTTAGGAATGCAGTTTTGACATCCACCTGCCAAATTTCATAATCAAAAAATGCGGCAATCGCTAACATGATTCGGACAGACTTAAGCATCGCTACGAGTGAGAAGGTCTCATCGTAGTCAATCCCTTGAACTTGTCGAAAACCTTCCGCAACAAGTCGAGCTTTGTAGACAGTAACATTACCGTCAGCGTCAGTCTTCTTCTTGAAGATCCATTTATTCTCAATTGCTTGCTGATCATCGGGCAAGTCAACCAAAGTCCAGACTTCGCTCTCATACATGGATCCCATCTCAGATTTCATGGCTTCAAGCCATTTTGCGGAATCTGGGCTCACCATCGCTTCTTCATAGTTCGTAGGTTCATCATGATCTAGTAGCATGATTTCCAGAACTGGATTACCGTACCACTCTGGTGCGGATCTTACTCTGGTTGATCTACGAGGTTCAGTAACAACTTGATCTGAAGTTTCATGATCATCATCATTAACTTCCTCACTAATTGGTGTAGGTGTCACAGAAACCAGTTTCTGTGATGAACTACTTTCAAATAAGGGAGCAGGTACAGTTACCTCATCAAGTTCTACTTTCCACCCACTCACTTCTCTCAAGAGAAACTCCTTCTCTAGAAAGGATCCATTTTTAGCAACAAATGTCTTGCCTTCAGATCTGTGATAGAAGGTGTACCCAACAGTCTCCTTTGGGTATCCTATGAAGACACATTTCTCTGATTTGGGTTCGAGCTTATCAGGTTGAAGTTTTTCACATAAGCATCGCAGCCCCGATCTTTAAGAAACGACAACTTTGGTTTCTTGCCAAACCATAGTTCATAAGGCGTCGTCTCAACGGATAGTCCAGCCAAAAGCTCAGCCTCCACCCCAACGCCATCCAAATAAAAAGGCATGGGGAGATATGCCAGACCTGCGAGACATATTGGAGGACAAAGCAAAGCATTCAAGATCCATCTACGGATCACGAGGGCGCACCACTCTACGAGACGGTAAACGTCACGCGGATACAGTAAAAGCAAATCCGGCCGGGCTGAACACAGCGGGCAGAACCCATTCGAGCTGCATCGCGATATAGCCCAATACAGAGGCGCCGCACACCCCTTATGCTTCACAGACAAAGTAATGGAACATCAATTCCCAGAAGGTTTCAAACCTGTAAACATTGAATCATACGATGGCACAACAGATCCCGCAGTATGGATTGAGGACTTCCTCCTCCACATCCACATGGCCCACGGTGATGACTTACATGCCATCAAATACCTCTTAGTAAAACTCAAAGGACCAACGCGGCATTGGCTTAATAGCTTGCCAGCGGACTCCATTAGCTGTTGGGAAGATCTGGAAGCCGCATTCCTCGACAACTTTCAGGGCACTTATGTGCGACCACCAGACGCCGATGACTTGAGCTACATAATTCAGCAGCCAGAAGAGTCAGCCAGGCAATTCTGGACTCGGTTCCTTACAAAGAAAAATCAAATCGTCGACTGTCCGGATGCGGAGGCCTTAGTGGCTTTCAAGCACAACATCCGAGACGAGTGGCTAGCCCGGCACCTTGGTCAGGAAAAGCCAAAATCTATGGCAGCTCTCACGACGCTCATGACCCGCTTTTGTGTGGGAGAAGACAGCTGGTTGGCTCGCAGTAATAACATATCAAAGAACCATGGTACCTCACATACCAAGGACGGCAATAGCAGGTCACGTTGCAACAAGCATAAGCGCGGCATTAACAGCGAAAGTACTGAGGATACGGCGGTCAATGCCGGATTCAAAGGCTCTAAACCCGGTCAGTGGAAAAAGCCATTCAATCAAAGTAAGCCGGGTCCGTCCAGCTTGGACCGTATACTCGATCGCCCGTGTCAAATACACGGCACCCCAGACAAGCCAGCCAATCACACCAACAGGGATTGTTGGGTGTTCAAGCAGGCCGGCAAGTTAATTGCCGAAAACAAGGACAAGGGGCCGCATAGCGATGACGAGGAAGAACCTCGGCAACCGCACACTGGATGACAGAAGAGGTTTCCCCCACAAGTGCGGACGGTGAACATGATATACGCAACCCACATCCCCAAGAGGGAATGGAAGCTCGCGCTCAGGGACGTATATGCGTTGGAGCCAGTCGCCCCAAAGTTCAACCCTTGGTCCTCCTGTCCGATCACCTTCGATCGCAGGGACCACCCCACTAGTATCCGTCATGGCGGATTCGCCGCACTGGTCCTAGACCCAATCATCGATGGATTTCACCTCACTCAAGTCCTTATGGACGGCGGAAGCGGCCTAAACCTGCTTTATCAGGACACAGTGTGCAAAATGAGTATAGACCCCTCATGGATCAAACCCACAAAAATGACCTTTAAGGGCGTCATTCCAGGCACAGAGGCCCACTGCATAGGCTCAATTACACTGGAAGTGGTCTTCAGATCCCCGGATAACTTCCAAAGTGAAGAGTTAATCTTCGATATAGTCCCGTTCCGCAGTGGTTATCACGCACTGCTCGGACAAACCGCATTTGCTAGATTCAATGCGGTACCACATTATGCATACCTCAAGCTCAAGATGCCAGGACCTCGCGGAGTTATTACAGTCAATGGAAACACAGAGCGCTCTCTCCGAATAGAGGAGCACACCGCGGCCCTTGCAGCAATCTACCAGTTCGGCGTTTCAAAGCCTGGACACCTTCAAGCGCGCTCAGGGCAATCGACAAACAGACCGCCTGGCGCAATCTAAGCTCACGTAGCAATACAGCGGCCACCCCAATCCAAGCCCAACGGCGTTATTCGTGCCGCGCGTACATAATTACACATTAAAAATACCATGGGCACAGGTGGGAGGGGGGCACAACTGCAGCACGCCCCAAAACGCGGCCTAAACCGCACTAGGGGCTTCCCGTTTGGTTATTTTTCTTTTCCTTTCAAGACTTTAATCTCTGGAAACACTATCCGGTAGCTCTATTGCCGAACACATGATACAACAACCAAGGAGGCAGACAACTACGTTATACAACGGAATTCCTAGGTTGATTACAGATTTCATATCATTCCTCAGCTCGCCCTTGGAAGGGACATAGTCCTACTCTTTTTCTTATTGCACTATCTATATTACTCTGCTTTAATGCAATTTTTAATATACAATGCATGACATTACGACTATTATTGCATTTTTCTTATATATATATATATATGTCTATGTGTTCATTAATGACGCCTTGCAACCGTACACTCTAGTACGGCCAATGCACCAGGGGCTTACGTACCCACAATATGGTGTGAAAAGTCCGAACACTTTCACAAGTGCGGCACCCCGAACTTATAGCATTATATGCATCAGCTCCGAATCATGTCTTTGGTCAAATGTTGGGTTTGCCCGGCTCCTATGTTTTGGTACCTTAGGTTCCGCTCTATCGGCTAAGGTAGCACTAGGAGAACTACTGCGATTGTGCCCCAGTTCTGCCGGGCCGAGCACCTCAATAGAGAAAGCTAAAACTGACTGTCATGATAAGGCGAGAGACTGGTCGCTGTTCGGCGAGGTTTTTTCGAGTCCCTAAAGACTTATGCCGCTTAGGGCGAGGGGCTGGCTCCGTCCGGCTTACAGGCATGTATCGCGCCCCGAATTCGGCCTTCCGAAAACCAGGGGCTTCGCCGAAATTTAAAATTATAGAATTCTATGGCTAATTGAGAGTGATAAAGCATTATTAGTCCGGTTGCCTTGTTCGTTGTGCTAAGCACCTCCCTCGAAGGACCCAAACATGGGAACAAGAGTGCTCAGGTTTATCCCGAACACCCCAGCACTCGCGGCATGGGGGCAGAAGTCGAGGACTAGCCATCTCTCAGATTGGACAAACAGCCAAACAGAAGGTAATATTTTAAATTCACACGAGCGTTGCATAGAGAATATGATACAAGTTTTCATACATATAGGACAACACGAGCAAGTCTCATTCAAATATTACATTTTGTGAACACTCATCCGCGATAAGACGGGCGCCCGGCAGAACACCCTCGTAGTACATCTCGGGGTGGCGGTGCTCCTTGCCCTCCGGCAGCCCCTCCTTGATCAGCTTCACGGCGTCTAGCTTGACCCACTGCATTTTTACACGGGCAAAAGCCCGGCGTGCACCTTCAATGCAGACGGATCGCTTGACGACCTCCAGCCGTGGGCAGGCATCCTCAAGCCGCCTCACCAGGCCGAAGAAGCTGTTTGGAAGGGCGTCGCCAGGCCACAACCGGACTATGAAGCCCTTCATGGCTTGATCGGCCGCCTTATGTAGCTCGACCATCTGCTTCAGCTGGTCGCTCATTGGCACCAGATGTTCGGCCTCAGCATACTGAGACCAGAACAACCTCTCCGTTGAGCTTCCGTCCTCGGCCTGGTAAAATTGTGCGGCATCGTACACACTGCGGGGCAAATCTGCGAATGCTCCTGAAGAGCTCCGGATTCGGATAAGTAATCGGTAATTCACTTTTACATGCTTTCTTTGCATATAGAAAGCCTTACCCGCCGCTATCTTCTTCATCGCGTCGATCTCCTGAAGGGCCTTCTGGGCCTCGGCCTTGGCACTCTTCGCGCTCTCAGGGGCCGCGGCAAGCTCAGACTCTCGCGTCTTCAAGTCAAGCTCCAACGCCTCGTGCTTCGTCACCAGAGCCTGGAGCTCTTGCTGCACCTCGCCCACCCGAGCCTCGTGCCTCTCTTGCTCGGTGCGCTCCTTGGACGCTGCATCCTCGTCCTTGGTCAGCGCTTGCTTCAGGGTCGCCACCTCGGTCGTAGCCCCTGGCAAAACATACAATGATCCTGTCATTTTGCAATCGCGTCCTTTTTTATATATACATATATCTATAGACGGGGTATTACTTACCCTCGTTCTACTCGAGCTGCCTCTTGGCAAGGCCGAGCTCTTTCTTGGACCCATCGAGGTCCTGCTTCAGTACGGCGACCTTCGCAGTTAGTGTGGCGGACGCCAGCAGAGAAGCCTGCATATGCATATTGACATACTTATATTAGACTCCTGCGATATTAATTGATCCTCTATTTGGCTTTTCTTTATGAACACCGAACAAAGCATCAGGGGCTACTGTCTATGAGGGAATACTTCTACTACATTTTAAAACACTTACCTCGAAGCCTGTTAGAAGGCTGGCACAAGCTTCAGTCAATCCGCTCTTCACAGACTGAACCTTCTGGATCACCGCACTCATGATGGTGCGGTGCTCCTCGTCGATGGAAGCGCTGCGAAGCGCTTCCAGCAAGCTGTCCGGTGCCTCTGGATGGGCAGAGGTCACCGGCACTGGTGTTTTACCCCTCTTAGAAGGGGACCGCCTACCCGAGTCCGGAACCGTTGGAGGATACAGGGCGGTGTTCAGCTAAGGGCCAAACTCGGAGCTCTCGGGGACCCCGTCCCCTCGGCTCCCGAAGTCCGGAAGGTCGCCTTGAGGCGCCTCCGGGACGGTTCCCCCTCGATCCGGTGCCTCTTGAGACAACACTTCGGCATCTTCGGCAGGATGAGGGGAGGTCGCGGTCGGGACTGGATCACTATCCATGTCCGATGAGCCCAGGGAGCCGTCCGACGATACCTCGATATCGGCTCGGGGCAGCCTGCACAATTGAGTTCGGCGTTAGGAAAAGTAGTGCGACAAAGGAATCCTATGGTTAACTTTGGTATCCGAATACTTACGATCTTCCCGAGGGCTTGGCCCTGGGCAACCACTCGTCTTCACTTTCGTCAATGGCGGTGGAGCTGTCCGGAGGGAGAGTCCTTCCCTTCTTGGACCCTCCGGCCTCCCTAGCTGGGGCGGCCTTCCTTTTCTTGTCTCCCCCAATCGGTGGAGGAGCCTCTTCTTCCTCTTCCTCATCTTCGGGGGTAGAGTTCACCGCAGAGTCATCGGACGGTGAGTCCGACGACGCCTGGCGTCGGGAACTCTTTCGAGCTCCCTTGGCCTTCTTGGTCTTCTCTGGCACCTTATAAGGGGTTGGAGTCAACATCTTCGCCAGAAGGGCATCTGCGGGGCCTTTGGGCAAGGGAGCCGGACAGTCGATCTGTCCGGCCATCTTCTGCCAGTCGTGTCAAAGGCTCGGGAGTTTAGATCCCGCATAGAGTCAATCTATATAAAAAACAAGTATCCTGTGAAAGATAAAACAGCTTACCGCACTGGCTTGGCGCTTTGCGCTGAATCCGCGATCCTCGGTAATGGGGGGAGGGACCTCGGCGCTCTTGAACAGCACCCTCCAGGCATCTTCATGAGTCATGTCGAAGAGCCTATTCAGAGCTCGGTGCTGCGCCGGGTTGAACTCCCACAAGGTGAACTCCCGTTGTTAGCACGGGAGTATCCGGCGGATGAGCATAACCTGGACTATGTTGACAAGCTTGAGCTTCTTGTCCACCATGTCTTGAATACATGTCTGGAGTCCGGTCAGCTCTTTTGAATTACCCCAGGACAGGCCCTTCTCTTTCCAGGAGGTGAGCCGCATGGGGATGCCAGATCAAAACTCGGGGGGCCGCCACACATGCCGGGTCGCGCGCCTCGGTGATATAGAACCACCCAGATTGCCACCCCTTTATGGTATCCACAAAGGAGCGCTCGAGCCATGTTATGTTGGGCATCTTGCCCACCATGGCGCCTCGGCACTCTGCTTGGCGGCCGCCCACCACCTTCGGCTTGACATTGAAGGTCTTCATCCATAGGCCGAAGTGGGGCTTGATGCGGAGGAAGGCCTCGCACACGACGATAAACGCCGAGATGTTGAGGATGAAGTTCGGGGCCAGATCATGGAAATCCAGGCCGTAATAGAAAATGAGCCCCCGAACGAAGGGATGGAGAGGGAATCCCAGTCCGCGGGGGAAATGGGTGAGGAATACCACCCTCTCATGGGGCCTGGGGGTGGGGATGAGCTGCCCCTCATCTGGGAGCCGGTGCGCGATGTCGTCGGGCACGTATTCGGCTCTCCTCAGTTTCTTCACGTCTCCCTCCGTGACGGAGGAGACCATCCACTTGCCTCCCACTCCGGACATGGCTGGAGAAGGTTGAGATGGAAGTGAGAACTTGGGCGCTAGAGCTCGAGTGTGCGGGAGCGGATGAGCAAAGGAGGAAGAAGGTGTGGATAGAAAGGTGAATCCTTATCTCTTTATATGGGTGGACAAAATTAAGCGTCCCCACTTGCCTGGTAAAACTCGCTTATCCCCCAAGCGCCGTAATTGATGGCGTAGTTGGGTTACCCATGCCCGTATTGATGAAAATCCCGTAATAAGGGGACACGGTCTCTGCTTTGACAAGACGTGTCGAAAAACTGCCTCGCGTTATGTGCGGGGCTGGTTAAAAGAAACAGTTCGAATAATCACCGGGCCATGACGTAACATCGTGTTGCCAAAACAAGCTAGCGAATTAGATCTCTCTACGGTGGAATGTGGAACTTATTTTGTAGGGTCGGACACTATCCTCGTATTCAAATTCTTCTGTGATGTATTCGGAGAAGGAACCCGCCTTGCAATGCCGAAGACAACCGCGCGCCGGACTCATCGTCATTGAAGCCTGGTTCAGGGGCTACTGAGGGAGTCCTGGATTAGGGGGTCTCCGGACAGCCGGACTATCTCCATTGGCCGGACTGTTAGACTATGAAGATACAAGATTGAAGACTTCGTCTCGTGTCCGGATGAGACTCTACTTGGTGTGGAAGGCAAGCTAGGCAATACGTATATGGATATCTCCTCCTTTGTAACCGACCTTGTGTAACCCTAACCCTCTCCGGTGTCTATATAAACCGAAGGGTTTTTGTCCGTAGGACAACAATCACAATATACAATCATACCATATGCTAGCTTCTAGGGTTTAGCCTCTCTGATCTCGTGGTAGATCTACTATTGTAACACCCATATCATCAATATTAATCAAGCAGGGGTTTTACCTCCATCAAGAGGGCCCGAACCTGGGTAAAACTTCGTGTCCCTTGCCCCCTGTTACCATCCGGCCTAGACGCATAGTTCGGGACCCCCTACCTGAGATCCGCCGGTTTTGACACCGACAGTGATGCATAGCAACGAGAGGGGAGAGTGTTGTCTACGTACCCTCGTAGACTGAAAGCGGAAGCGTTAGCACAACGCGGTTGATGTAGTCGTACGTCTTCACGATCCAACCGATCAAGTACCAAACATACGGCACCTCCGAGTTCAGCACACATTCAGCCAGATGACGTTCCTCGAACTCCGATCCAGCCGACTGTTGAGGGAAAGTTTCGTCAGCACGATGGCATGGTGACGATGTTGATGTTCTACCGACGTAGGGCTTCGCCTAAGCACTGCTACAGTATTATCGAGGTGGACTATGGTGGAGGGGTGTAACGCCCCAAGACCGATGCTCGAGAAGACTTCCATATGTTCCAGGTTTCGTTTTGTGTTTTGTTTCATCTGTTGCATTCATCTTTGTATCGTGTGCATGGCATCATGTCATCATGCCATCATGTCATTTCTTTTTCTTAACTCGACTAAATAAACCATATGGATCTTCGATCCATTTAAACCGAGGGAATTCACGTGGTGATTCTCTTTATAACATATCCTCCCGATATTAGGGATCTATATTAAATATTCCAATAATTTGGATTCACCCATAAACACACTTGCAAAATATCCCAATGCCGTTGTTATCTTAATTCTTGGTCTCCAACATTTCCATATATTTTTTCATCATATTCCGGAGCTCCACCAAAAACCCAAACATTTTTGGCCTCACCGAACCTAGTCCCAATTCAAAACCATTTGAATTATATTCAAATGAATTTGAATTTAATTCCTGCAATCTTGCCACTTCTATTTTTCTGTGGTCATTTTATTTTTTTATGAGTCTAGGAAAATTGTCCTCTGGCGCAAACTCTTTTTCCCTAACCCCCTTATTTTTCCTCTCTCTCTATTTTCTTTTCAATTAAAGAAGAAAGAGAGGAGAGGGAGAGCCCAATCCAGCAAGCCCAGCTAACCCCTCCTCTCTACTGGGCCGGCCCCAAGCCCACCTACCGGACCTAACCCTAGCAGCCACTAGGCCCGACCGAGACCACCATCTCCTTCGATCCCTCGCGCACCTCTCCCTCTCGTACCCCTTCCACCCAGCGCCACCAGGGAGAGCGCGCCCGATCTCAACTCCCCCTTGATCCCTCTACTTGTTTCGTCGGTCTTCCGCACGCAGGCGCGCCCATCTCCCTCGAACCCGCCTCCTGCTTCTCCTCACCCTCGCCGCGAGCCTGCAGCGCCGCTGCTCCTCCTCTGCTCCGGCCGTCGCTGACATCTGCCGCCGCTTGGAGCTGCTCGAGCCGGCCGGGTTCCCAGCGCCGTCGCGCCCTCAAGTGCCCCGCCGGCCTGTGATGCTCCGCCGCCCCCTTGCCTCGTCCACGCCGGCGACCAGTAGCAGGCTGCTGCTCTGCGCCGCGCCTCCTGCCATGGCCTCCTCCTCGCCTTGAAGCCCCGCGCCTTGGGCTTCTTCCTCGTGCTCCTTGCCGTGGTCACACACCCCTCGATCCAGCAGAACGATGCCCTGCCTTGCCGCCGTTCGCCTCCAGCGAGCATCCGCAGAAGCTCATCCACCTCGCCATGCTCCTATTTCCTCTCCAGCACTGCCCCTGTTGCCTCTTGTTTTGACCGCAGAGATCCTTCGACGACCCGTGTACCTCGCCGTGACTGCTTCTTGTCGTTGGACTGCCAAGATGCAGCCCCGAGGCTCTTCATGATCGCTGCAAAATTCCACCTCGGCACAAGTTGCACCCCCATATTTCGGTGATCCTTCGTCCGCACGCCAAGACTGGACCCGTCAAGTACAACCACACCGTGTTGATACGGGAACCACTACCGTCGACCTCCGAAGAACAGGGTTTTGCCGAGTACCCCTTCGTTTTTTCAAGACCATCAAGTCCCTCGACGACAAGTGCACGACTACGCGGATTGTACCAAGTACCCCTTTGTTTCGACGAGACCAGCAAGTCCGAAGAACGCCAAGTTCGACGACGCTCTCCGCCCGAACGACTACCCGATGCGTACCTCTCCGTCGCCGTGGGTTTCGTCAAGTTCAACAGTGAACCCCGAAGCCCTCGCATTCATCAAGTCCGAAGATGCCAGTACCACTCTGAACCATGTACGACGACCGTCGTCGAAGACCCGTGTAACGCGAACGTCAAGTTCGACTACCGTCGTGTGAACCACTACTTCCACTATGAACGTGAACGACTACCATCGCGGAACAACTACTTCCTCTACTTCCCTCGACGAACTCGAACCGTCCCGTTTGCACGCTTTGAAAGTATAATCGCCGAGAACGAACGTCCGAGAATGAATGCTTGTGTTGTACGGGGTGCACCCTTTGTCTGCACCGTGTCCGAATTGTCACTCGTTTTCCATGCCACTAACCCATGGGAACCCGGTAGTCGGGATCACCCCACCATCTTTTTGCATGCTCCCGTCACTTTTCCTTTTGCACCGGTATTTCCATGAACTACCGGAACCGTTATCGTTGCCGTGGCACTCCCTTTCTTTCCACCACGGTGACAAATGCTTCGTAATGCTCTTATCAACTTTTAATAAATATTGCATAACTTGCACATGTCATTCGCATCATGATAATAACATTTAAATGTTTAAAAATTGTTGTTGCACTAAATTGATAAATGCATATGGGGATTTACCGGAATTATTGTTTGTTGTCCCGGCCTCATTTAAACTTGCCTAGTTAGTTTGTTTTCATATGCTTCACCTCTTGCCATGTTAACCAACATTTAAATTTGTTGAGTATCTAACCGAGAGAGAACTAAATATTTGATGTGGTGTGTCGTCAATATGCAACTCGTTGCATATTGAGCTCCACTTAACTTGTAGAGTTGTTTGTGCTTCTTGCCATGCCATGCATATTTAAACCGGACATGCATCATTCTTGGTTGTGCATCATGCCATGTTTATGTGATGGTTGTTTACCATGTTGTTTGCTTCTTTCCGGTGTTGCTTCTTCGGGTTAGTTCCGATAACGTCGCGTTTGTGAGGATCTGTTCATCTACGTCCGTTTGTCTTCTTCGTGGACTCGTTCTTCTTCCTTGCTGGATTTCAGGCAAGATGACCATACCCTCGAAATCACTTCTATCTTTGCTTTCTAGTTGCTCGCTCTTTTGCTATGCCTATGTTGCGATACCTACCACTTGCTTATCATGCCTCCCATATTGTTAAGCCAAGCCTCTAACCCACCTTGTCCTAGCAAGCCGTTGTTTGGCTATGTTACCTCTTTGCTCAGCCCCTCTTATATCGTTGTTAGTTGCAGGTGAAGATTGGAGTTTTGTTCCTTGTTGGAACATGGATATTTTGTTGGGATATCACAATATCTCTTATTTAATTAATGCACCTATACACTTGGTAAAGGGTGGAAGGCTCGGCCTTATGCCTGGTGTTTTGTTCCACTCTTGCCGCCCTAGTTTCCGTCATACCGGTGTTATGTTCCCGGATTTTGTGTTCCTTATGCGGTTGGGTTATAATGGGAACCCCTTGACAGTTCGCCTTGAATAAAACTCCTCCAGCAATGCCCAACATTGGTTTTACCATTCACCACCTAGCCTCTTTTTCCCTTGGGTTCTGCAGACTCAAGGGTCATCTTTATTTTAACCCCCCCAGGCCAGTGCTCCTCTGAGTGTTGGTGCGAACTGGGCAGCCTACGGGGCCACCTCGGGGCAACTTGAGGGTTGGTTTTACTCGTAGCTTGACCTATCTGCGTGTGCCCTGAGAACGAGATATGTGCAGCTCCTATCGGGATTTGTCGGCACATTCCAGCGGTGCTGCTGGACTTGTTTTACCATTGTCGAAATGTCTTGTAACCGGGATTCCGAGTCTGATCGGGTCTTCCCGCTAGAAGGAATATCCTTCGTTGACCGTGAGAGCTTGTGATGGGCTAAGTTGGGACACCCTGCAGTGATTTGAACTTTTGAAAGCCGTGCCCCTGGTTATGGGCAGATGGGAATTTGTTAACGTCCGGTTGTAGAAAACCTGAAGTTGATCTTAATTAAAATACATCAACCGCATGTGTAACTGTGATGGTCTCTTTCCGGCGGACTCCGAGAAGTGAACACGGTGTTGGAGTTATGCTTGATCGTAGGTTGTTCTAGGATCACTTCTTGATCATAGTTTCTCGACCGTGCATTGCCTTCTCTTCTCGCTCTCATTTGTGTATGTTAGCCACTATATATGCTAGTCGCTTGCTGCAGCTCCACCTCATACCTTTTACCCTTCCTATAAGCTTAAATAGTCTTGATCGCGAGGATGTGAGATTGCTGAGTCCCCGTGACTCACAGATACTTCCAAAACCAGCTTGCAGGTGCCATTGAACCGAGCAGGTGACGCAACCAAGCTCAAGGAGGAGCTCGATGAAGATCTTGTCCTTTGTGTTGTTTCGTTCTAGTTGATCAGTAGTGGAGCCCAGTCGGGACGATCGGGGATCTGTGTAGCATTTGGGGTAGTCTTCTTTTATTTTGGTTCCGTAGTCGGACCTTGATTGTATCTGGATGATGTAATGCTTTATTCATGTAATTGTATGAAGTGGCGAGTGTAAGCCAACTATGTATCTCTTTCCCTTATGTATTACATGGGTTGTTTGCGAAGATTACCTCACTTGCGACATTGCTTTCAATGCGGTTATGCCTCTAAGTCGTGCTTCGACACGTGGGAGATATAGCCGCATCGAGGGCGTTACAAGGGGGCACTGCACACGGCTAAGAGATCAATGATCAATTGTTGTTTTTATGGGGTGCCCCCTTGCCCCCGTATATAAAGGAGCAAGGGGGGTGCGGCCGGCCAAGCGGAGAGGCACGCCGGAGGAGTCCTACTCCTACCGGGAGTAGGACTCCCCCCTTTTTCCATGTTGGACTAGGTGAGAGAGGGGGAAGAGGTGGAGGGGAGGAAGGAAAGGGGGGGTTCCACCCCCCCTCTCCTTGTCCAATTCGGACTAGGGGGAGGGGCGCGCGGCCCTGTGCTACCTCTTGAGCACTGCGTTGGTTTTCCCCGAAGAGGAGAGGATGATGCAACAAAGTAGCGTAAGTATTTCCCTCAGTTTTTGAGAACCAAGGTATCAATCCAGTAGGAGGCTACACGCAAGTCCCATGTACCCACACAAAACAATAGCTTAACGCAACCAACGCGATTAGGGGTTGTCAATCCCTTCACGGTCACTTACGGGAGTGAGATCTGATAGAGATGATAGGTAATATTTTTGGTATTTTCGGTATAGAGATGCAAGGTGAAAAGTAAAAAAGCAAAGCAATAATAAAGTGATGGAGATTGAAATGATGAGAATAGACCCGGGGGCCATAGGTTTCACTAGTGGCTTCTCTCAAGAGCATAAGTATTCTACGGTCGGTGAACAAATTACTATTGAGCAATTGACAGAATTGAGCATAGTTATAAGAATATCTAGGTATGATCATGTATATTGGCATCACGTCCGAGACAAGTAGACCGACTCCTGCCTGCATCTACTACTATTACTCCACTCATCGACCGCTATCCAGCATGCATCTAGAGTATTAAGTTAATAACAGAGTAACGCCTTAAGCAAGATGACATGATGTAGAGGGATAGTTTCATGCAATATGATAAAAAACCCATCTTGTTATCCTCAATGGCAACAATACAATACGTGCCTTGCTGCCCCTTCTGTCACTGGGAAAGGACACCGCAAGATTGAACCCAAAGCTAAGCACTTCTCCCATGGCAAGAAAAACCAATCTAGTAGGCCAAACCAAATTGATAATTCGAAGAGACTTGCAAAGATAACCAATCATACATAAAAGAATTCAGAGAAGATTCAAATATTATTCATAGATAGACTTCATCATAAACCCACAATTCATCGGTCTCAACAAACACACCGGAAAAAGAAGATTACATCAAATAGATCTCCACGAGAGAGGGGGAGAACATTGTATTGAGATCCAAAAAGAGAGAAGAAGCCATCTAGCTAATAACTATGGACCCGAAGGTCTGAGGTAAACTACTCAGACTTCATCGGAGAGGCTATGATGATGTAGAAGCCCTCCGTGATGATCGCCCCCTCCGGCGGAGCTCCTGAACAGGCCCCAAGATGGGATCTCGTGGATATAGAATGTTGCGGCGGTGGAATTAGGTTCTTGGCTCCGTCTCTGATCGTTTGGGTGTACGTAGGTATATATAGGAGGAAGGTGTACGTCGGTGGAGCTCCGAGGGGCCCACGAGGCAGGGGGCGCGCCCCCCACCCTCGTGACCACCTCTTTTGTTCCTTCGAGTAGGGTCCAAGTCTCCTGGATCACTTTTGGTGAGAAAATCATGTTCCCGAAGGTTTCATTCCGTTTGGACTCCGTTTGATATTCTGTTTCTCCGAAATACTGAAATAGGCAAAAAAACAGCAATTCTGGGCTGGGCCTCCGGTTAATAGGTTATTCCCAAAAATAATATAAAAGTGGAAAATAAAGCCCAATATAGTCCAAAACACTAGATAATATAGCATGGAGCAATCAAAAATTATAGATACGTTGGACACGTATCAGGCATCCCCAAGCTTAATTACTGCTCGTCCTCGAGTAGGTAAATGATAAAAAGAGAATTTTTGATGAGGAGTGCTACTTGGCATAGTTTTAATATAAATCTTCTTAATTGTGGTATGAATATTGAGATTCGAGAGATTCAAGACAAAAGTTCATATTGACATAAAAATAATAATACTTCAAGCATACTAACAAAGCAATTATGTCTTCTCAAAATAACATGGCCAAAGAAAGTTCATCCCTACAAAATCATATAGTTTAGTCATGCTCCATTTTCGTCGCAGAAGAATGCTATCATCATGCACAACCCCGATGACAAGCCAAGCAATTGTTTCATACTTTAGTAATCTCAAACTCATAAACCTTCACGCAATACATGAGCTTGAGCCATGGATATAGCACTATGGGTGGAATAGAATATGATGATGGGGGTTACGTGGAGAAGACAAAAGAGGAGAAAGTCTCACATCAACGAGGCTAATCAACAGGCTATGGAGATGCCCATCGATTGATGTTAATGCAAGGAGTAGGGATTTCCATGCAACGGATGCACTAGAGCTATAAATGTATGAAAGCTCAACAAAAGAAACTAAGTGGGTGTGCATCCAACTTGCTTGCTCACAAAGACCTAGGGCATTTGAGGAGGCCCATCGTTGGAATATACAAGCCAAGTTCTATAATGAAAAGTTCCCACTAGTATATGGAAATGACAAAACAAGAGACTCTCTATCATGAAGATTATGGTGCTACTTTGAAGCACAAGTGTGGAAAAGGATAGTAACATTGTCCCTTCTCTCTTTTTCTCTCATTGTTTGGGCCTTCTTTTTTTTATTCCTCACTTGGGACAATGCTCTAGAATGATGATCATCACACTTTTATTTATTTACAACTCAATGATTACAACTCGATACTATAACAAAGTATGACTATATATGAATGCCTCCGGCGGTGTACCGGGATATGCAATGAATCAAGAGTGACATGTATAAAAGAATTATGAATGGTGGATTTGCCACAAATACTATGTCAACTACATGATCATGCTAAGCAATATGCCAATGATGAATGTGTCATGATGAACGGTATGGTGGAAAGTTGCATGGCAATATATCTCGGAATGTCTATGGAAATGCCATAATAGGTAGGTATGGTGGCTGTTTTGAGGAAGATATAAGGAGGTTTATGTGTGAAAGAGCGTATCATATCACGGGGTTTGGATGCACAGATGAAGTTTGCACCAACTCTCAATGTGAGAAAGGGCAATGCGCGGTACCGAAGAGGCTAGCAATGATGGAAGGGTGAGAGTGCGTCTAATCCATGGACTCAACATTAGTCATAAAGAACTCATATACTTATTGCAAAAATCTACAAGTCATCAAAAAGCAAAGCATTACACGCATGCTGCTAGGGGGATAGATTGGTAGGAAAAGACCATCGCTCGTCCCCGACCGCCACTCATAAGGAGGACAATCAAATAACACCTCAGGTTTCAAATTTGTTACATAACGTTTACCATACGTGCATGCTACGGGACTTACAAACTTCTACACAAGCACTTCTCAAATTCACAATTAATCAACTAGCATGACTTTGATATTATCACCTCCATATCTCAAAACAATTATCAAGCATCAAACTTTTCTTAGTATTCAACGCACTCAAAAGAAAGTTTTACAAATCTTGAATACCAAGCATATTATTATTATTAAGCAAGTTACCATGCTATTTAAGACTCTCAAAATAATCTAAGTGAAGCATGAGAGATCAATAGTTTCTTTAAAACAAATCCACCACCGTGCTCTAAAAGATCTAAGTGAAGCACTAGAGCAAAACTATAAAGCTCAAAAAGATATAAGTGAAGCACATAGAGTATTGTATCAAATTCCAATTCATGTATGGCTCTCTCAAAAGGTGTGTACAGCAAGGATGATTGTGGCACACTAACAAACAAAAACACAAATAATACAAGACGCTCCAAGCAAAACACATGTCATGTGGTGAATAAAAATATAGCTCCAAGTAAAATTACCAACGGAAGTAGACGAAAGAGGGGATACCTTTCGGGGAATCCCCAAGCTTTGACTTTTTGGTGTCATTGGATTATCTTGGGGGTGCCATGGGAATCCCCAAGCTTAGGCTCTTGCCACTCCTTGTTCCATAATCCATCAAAAGATTTCACCCAAGACTTGAAAACTTCACAACACAAAACTCAATAAAGAAAACAAAAGACCACTTCAAGGTACTGTAATGAACTCATTTTTTATTTATATTGGTGTTAAACCTACTGTATTCCAACTTCTCTATGGATTATAAACTATTTTACTAGACATAGATTCATCAAAATAAGCAAACAACACACGAAAAACAGAATCTGTCAAAAACAGAACAGTTTGTAGTAATCTGTAACTAACGCAAACTTCTGGAACTCCAAAACATCTACCAAAATATGACGACCTAGAACATTTGTTTATTGATCAGAAGCAATTGGAATCAGTATTTTATCATGTTCTGGTGATTTGTAACAATTGTTTTCGTGAACAGAAAGTTTCTGGAAATTACAGCAAGATCAAATAACTATCATCCAAGAAGATCCTATAGGTCTAACTTGGCACAAACACTAATTAAAACACAAAACCACATCTAAACAGAAGGTAGATGGATTATTTATTCCTAAACAGAAGAAAAAACTAAAAACTAAAAATAAAATTGGGTTGCCTCCCAACAAGCGCTATCGTTTAACGCCCCTAGCCAGGCATTGAGATTTCAATGAGGCTCACAAGAAAGGCAAGAATTGAGGCACAAAGAGAGCATCATAAAACATGTGACAAACACACTTAAGTCTAACATACTTCCTATGCATAGGCATATTATAGGCAAACAAATTATCGTAGCAAGCAAAAACTAGCATATGCAAGGAAGCAGAAAGGAACAATAGCAATCTCAACATAACGAGAGGTAATTTCGTAACATGAAAATTTCTACAACCATATTTTCCTCTCTCATAATAGTTACATGTAGGATCATAAGCAAATTCAACAAAATAGCTATCACATAAAATATTTTCAACACGATCCACATGCATGCAAAGTTGACACTCTTCCGAAATAGTGGGATTAACATTAACTAAAGTCATGACCTCTCCAAACCCACTTTTATCAAAAATTTCATAAGATTGAATATTCTCCAAATATGTGGGATCTAAAGTTGACACTCTTCCAAACCCACTTTCAATATTATTGCAAACACTATTGTCAATCTCATATTCATCGTGGGGCTTAAATAAATTTTCAAGAACAAAAGAAGAATCACCCCAATCATGATCATTGCAACATGTAGAAGACATCACAAAACTAGCATCCCCAAGCTTAGGGTTTTGCATATTATTAGCATAATTGACATCAAGAGAATTTATAGTAAAATCATTGCAATCATGCTTTTCATCGAAGGAACTATCAAGTATGGGTGTAATAGCAACGATCTCATGTTTAACATAAGGAACTATAGCAAATTCATCTTCATAAATATTGGCATCATGGCCACAAGAATAGCAAGCATCATGTTCATCAAGGGATATTTCAACCAAATCATCGGAGTCATCATTATCTACAGATTCATGCATATCATTATTTTCTTCCAAAGCAACGGTCATTCTTTCAATGAATTCTTGGACATAGACATTATGAGCGAGGTTTTCATTGCAATATTTAAGTATGACAGAATTTTCAGATTTGTTGAGAGTAAAATCATACTTTTTGATCAAAGAAGCAACTTCATGAGCAACCTTAAAAATGACAAATTCTTCAATTTGTTTGATATCCTAGTAACTATAAACACCCTTTGCATAAGAAGATAAGATTTCATTATCATTGAACTCACATAGGTAGGGAAGGTGTTTTTAGGGTTTTTAGAGCAACAAGTAAAATCACACATTTGAAAAAGATTCCAAGCATAGCATAGCAAACTATTTATATGATACCATAAGAGCTTCCCTTTTTCAGACAAACAATGACGCACAAAATGAGCATGCTCATCTAAATATTTCCCATCAACTAGGCTAGTTGGGGTTTCAGCACGAGCGCAAAGGGATCGAAGATGATCCAAATAGAACACTTTAAGTGGATCCATATCAATAGATTTTCAGCAAGCGAAGATGCAAGCATATAGAAGGCACAAGGAAACACAAACAAAGATACATACGGGAAGAAGGCGAACGAATAAGAGAGGGCGAATAAAACGGAAATGGTGAAGTGGGGGAGAGGAAAACGAGAGGCAAATGGCAACTAATGTAATGTGGGAGATAGGGATTGTGATGGGTACTTGGTATGTTGACTTTTGCGTAGACTCCCCGGCAACGGCGCCAAAAATTCTTCTTGCTACCTCTTGAGCACTGCGTTGGTTTTCCCCGAAGAGGAGAGGATGATGCAGCAAAGTAGCGTAAGTATTTCCCTCAGTTTTTGAGAACCAAGGTATCAATCCAGTAGGAGGCTACACGCAAGTCCCTTGTACCTACGCAAAACAATAGCTCAACGCAACCAACACGATTAGGGGTTGTCAATCCCTTCACGGTCACTTACGGGAGTGAGATCTGATAGAGATGATAGATAATATTTTTGGTATTTTTGGTATAGAGATGCAAGGTGAAAAGTAAAAGGCAAAGTAAAAAAGCAAAGCAATAATAAAGTGATGGAGATTGAAATGATGAGAATAGACCCGGGGGCCATAGGTTTCACTAGTGGCTTCTCTCAAGAGCATAAGTATTCTACGGTGGGTGAACAAATTACTGTTGAGCAATTGACAGAATTGAGCATAGTTATGAGAATATCTAGGTATGATCATGTATATAGGTATCACGTCCGAGACAAGTAGACCGACTCCTGCCTGCATCTACTACTATTACTCCACTCATCGACCGCTATCCAGCATGCATCTAGAGTATTAAGTTAAAAACAGAGTAACGCCTTAAGCAAGATGACATGATGTAGAGGTATAGTTTCATGCAATATGATAAAAAAAACCATCTTGTTATCCTCGATGGCAACAATACAATACGTGCCTTGCTGCCCCTTCTGTCACTGGGAAAGGACACCGCAAGATTGAACCCAAAGCTAAGCACTTCTCCCATGGCAAGAAAAACCAATCTAGTAGGCCAAACCAAACTGATAATTCAAAGGGACTTGCAAAGATAACCAATCATACATAAAATAATTCAGAGAAGATTCAAATATTATTCATAGATAGACTTGATCATAAACCCACAATTCATCGATCTCAACAAACACACCGCAATAAGAAGATTGCATCAAATAGATCTCCACGAGAGAGGGGGAGAACATTGTATTGAGATCCAAAAAGAGATAAGAAGCCATATAGCTAATAACTATGGACCCGAAGGTCTGAGGTAAACTACTCACACTTCATCGGAGAGGCTATGATGATGTAGAAGCCCTCCGTGATGATGCCCCCCTCCGGCGGAGCTCCGGAACAGGCCCCAAGATGGGATCTCATGGATATAGAAGGTTGTAGCGGTGGAATTAGGTTTTTGGATCCGTCTACGATAATTTGGGGTACGCAGGTATATATAGGAGGAAGGAGTACGTCGGTGGAGCTCCGAGGGGCCCACGAGGCAGGGGAGCGCGCCCTAGGGGGGCGCCCCACCCTCGTGACCGCCTCTTTTGTTCCTTGGAGTAGGGTCCAAGTCTCCTGGATCACGTTTGGTGAGAAAATCACGTTCCCGAAGGTTTCATTCCGTTTGGACTCTGTTTGATATTCTGTTTCTCCGAAATACTGAAATAGGCAAAAACAGCAATTCTGGGCTAGGCCTCCGGTTAATAGGTTAGTCCCAAAAATAATATAAAAGTGGAAAATAAAGCCCAATATAGTCCAAAACAGTAGATAATATAGCATGGAGCAATCAAAAATTATAGATACGTTGGATACGTATCACCCTGCCCTGGCCTCCTCTCCTCTCTTCCACCAAGGCCCACTAAGGATTAAGTTCCCGGGGGGTTCCGGTAACCTCCCGGTACTCCGAAAAAATCCCGATTGCACCCAAAACACTTCCGATATCCAAACATAGGCTTCCAATATATCAATCTTCATGTCTCGACCATTTCGAGACTCCTCGTCATGTCCGTGATCACATCCGGGACTCCGAACAACCCTCGGTACATCAAAACATATAAACTCATAATATAACTGTCATCGTAATGTTAAGCCTGCAGACCCTACTGGTTCGAGAACTATGTAGACATGACCGAACACGTCTCCGGTCAATAACCAATAGCGGAACCTAGATGCTCATATTGGCTCCCACATATTCTACGAAGATCTTTATCAGTCAGACCGCATAACAACATACGTTGTTCCCTTTGTCATCGGTATGTTACTTGCCCGCGATTCGATCGTCGGTATCTCAATACCTAGTTCAATCTCGTTACCGGCAAGTCTCTTTACTCGTTCTGTAATACATCATCCCACAACTAACTCATTAGTTGCAATGCTTGCAAGGCTTAAGTGATGTGCTTTACTGAGAGGGCCCAGAGATACCTCTCCGACAATCGGAGTGACAAATCCTAATCTCGAAATATGCCAACCCAGCAAGTACCTTCGGAGACACCTGAGCACCTTTATAATCACCCAGTTACATTGTGACGTTTGGTAGCACACAAAGTGTTCCTCCGGTAAACGGGAGTTGCATAATCTCATAGTCATAGGAACATGTATAAGTCATGAAGAAAGCAATAGCAACATACTAAACGATCGTGTGCTAAGCTAACGGAATGGGTCATGTCAATCACATCATTCTCCTAATGATGTGATCCTGTTAATCAAATGACAACTCATGTCTATGGCTAGGAAACATAACCATCTTTGATCAACGAGCTAGTCAAGTAGAGGCATAATGGTGACACTCTATTTGTCTATGTATTCACACATGTATTATGTTTCCGGTTAATACAATTCTGGCATGAATAATAAACATTTATCATGATATAAGGAAATAAATAATAACTTTATTATTGCCTCTAGGGCATATTTCCTTCAACCAGAGATTACATGGCCTAGATAGGTCACTTCTGGCAAGCAAAATTCACACTTGGAGAATTTGGCATAAAGGCGATGCTCTCAAAGTTTCATCAATACTAACCTTAGATTTTCGGCATGTTCTTCCTCATTCTTGGAGTAGATTAGTATATCATCGAGGTATACCACAACGAATTTATCCAAATACTCCATGAAGATCGAGTTCATTAACCGAGAGAAGGTGGCTGGGGCATTGGTTAACCCGAAGGACATGATGGTGTACTCGTATTGGCCATAACGAGTAACAAAGGTCGTTTTAGGAATGTCCCCGTTCTTGATTTTGATTTGATGGTAGCCCAACCCCAAATCCATTTTGGAAAAGACTGAGGATCCAGCAAGCTGATCATACAGATCGTTGATCCTGGGGAGCGGATACTTGTTCTTGATAGTGACCAAGTTGACAGGTCGGTAATCTACAACCATCCGATCCGTTCCATCCTTCTTCTTGACGAAGAGGACGGGGCAAGCCCATGGAGAAGAACTAGGACAAATGAAACCCTTTTTCAAGGACTCATCGAGTTGTTTCTTAAGCTTGGCTAGTTCTAGGGGTGCCATCTTGTATGGTCTTCTAGAGATTGGGACGGTTCCGGGTACAAGGTCTATCACGAACTCGACATCCCTGTCAGGTGGAATACCTGGCAGTTCCTCTGGAAAGACATCTGGGAAGTCACGGACTACCGGAATATCTTCATGGTCTGGAAGAGGGTTGGCATTTAGGGAGTAGAGCTGACGCTTAGACACTCGAGTCAAAACATTGACTGTCTTGCCCTATGGATGGGTGTGTTGAACAGTTCTAGTAGAGCAATCAATCTTAGCATAATGGGCTGACATCCAGTCCATACCCAAGATGATGTTTATGTCCAAGGACTTGAGAGCTATCAGTGATGTGAGGAAGACCAATCTGTTGACAAGAATTTCATTTCCATGACTTATTTTAGAGGTTTGCCATCTAGAACCAGGAGTTTGAATTTCTATGGAGGTGGGCATGTCGCTAAATGTGGTGTTGTGCAATCGAGCATAGCTCCCAGAAATAAATGAATGAGATGCTCCAGTATCGAAAAGAATAGTTGCCGGATGGCAATTAACAAGGAGCGTACCAAGGACGACGTTGGGATCATCATGAGTATCCTCAGCTGAGACATAGTTGACATGGCCACATGCAGTGGTGGCTGGCTTGGCGTAGTAAGTCTTTCCCGCTGGCTTGCCACGACCAACAGACTTTCCAGGCTGATTGGGGTTGTTCTGGGGACACTCGCGCAGATAGTGACCCGTCTCTCCACACTTGAAGCATGTCACAACATTGGGGCGTGGAGCAGCATTAGCAGCGGGGCCACCATAGGTCCTGGGCGGTACATACTGCTGGTTGGGGCGAGGCTCCTCAAAGGATGGCCTCGGAGTGAACCTGGGTGGCAGAGCTGTGTTTGGAATCCAGACCCGGCGCTTCTGAGATCCAGAGCCGGATGAAGAACCAAAGTCACGGGAGTGCTAGCGTGAAGCGTCATAGTCAGTCTGACCTGTCTCAGCACTGATGGCCTTATTGACTAACTTCTGGAAGTAGGTGCACTCGTGCAGACAGAGATCACGGCGAAGCTCGGGGCTAAGTCCCTTGCGGAACCTTGCCTGCTTCTTGGCATCGATGGATACCTCTTCAAGAGCATAACGTGCTAGATTTCCAAACTGACGGCTGTATGCATCCACGGTCAGTCTGCCTTGGGTGAAATTGCAGAACTATTCCATCTTACGATCCATGAGACCTTCCAGGATGTGATGCTCATGAAAAGCCTCACTAAATTCAGCCCAAGTAGTGATTTGGCCGACCGGACGCATAGCCTCAAAGTTTTCCCACCAAAGGCTAGCAGGGCCTTTGAGGTGATAGGCACCAAAGGTAACCTTATCAGCTTCGGCTACGTTGGCAGAACATAGCTTATGGGTGATGATGCGAAGCCAATCATCCGCATCGAGGGGCTCGACGGAATGATGAAACTTCGGTGGGTACAACTTGACAAAGTCATTGATTGACACCAAGTCGTTCCTCTGCTGACTGCAGTATTCTGTTCAATCCGCTCTAGAAAGCGGTTAGTCTCACGCTTATTTCTTTCCGCCTCCAGCATAACTTCGGCCAGAGAAGGCGGTTGAGGCAGATTTTCATCCCTAGCTGCACTGGCTTCACCCTGCGCCTGGACAGCAGGGTTGTTGCGGGTGTTGACCATCCTAGGAAAACAAAACAATGGTTTAGACAAGGATGGCAAAATCTTTGCAAGGAAGTGCAGAATGTAATGGATAACACAGAATGCATAGATGTTCATCCGTATGACATGGTAATATAGAAACTGCCATATATATACCAACGGGCATACACACCATACATAGTTTAGTACAAGCCCAGGCTAGAGTACAACTACGGTGAAAGACGTTACATCTCATCGGAGGCATTCCAAGCTCCTATACATTATTTTTCTACACCTCCGGAACGTGATACACACCAAGTCATATTCCACAAGTCGCGCATGACGGTGGAAATACAACTACTACAATACTAGTGAAACTACTACTAGCTCAGACAGCTCCGTAGTAATCCTCATAAAAGTCACCACCCAAGCCTGGAAGCTGAACATGACCATCTGGAAACAGTCGGTCCTGTGGAGCTTGCGGTCCATAAGGACTCGGATGTGGCCTTGGTCCAACAAACGGTGACAGACGGGGACCACGAGGAGGGGTGATGCCTCCTACTTCACGCCATTCCATACAATCTGGCAGACCAGACCACACGGGGTGCAAGTCCCTCATGTCCATATACCCAGCTTGTACGGTAGGTGCAAACCGTGTTAGAGTGGCCCAGTGATCAGAATGAGCGTTGAAGAGCTCCATTCGCAAGGCACTATTCTCACGGTCCTTGTCCTCAAGCATCTCGGTGGTGGTGCGGAGTAGTGAATCCTCATGGGTAGAGTCACAGTAAATAGCCTGATAGTACCCTTGTGCCCCAGGGAGTGATGTTGGCATATAGCGGAAATCAGTGTTCCGAAGCAAGGCAGTTCTGGCTCGTATAATAGTCATCATCGAGTAAGCTGCATCCTGCACGGACATCTTGATGGTAACCCCAAGTCCATAAGAGCAATGGAGGGGTTCGGTAGCTCCAGGATAGGAAAGGTATATCCTGACCGTACAAAGGTATTGGCTCTGATTAAAGTCTCTAAACTGCTCCTCGACGGTATACTCAGGATACCATCGGTAGCCTGTCTCAACCATCACTCGGACCAGCATGGCCGTGTGACTAGGTACATCGAGGCACCGAGTCAGACGAACCACTTGGTTCAGGGAACGGGTGGCCATCTGAAAGCACTAAAATAATGCAAAGGCATTAGAATTTTCTAGGGGAAATCGGACAGCATAACGGCTGTAAATGCTCAGAAAAAGATTTGAGACATTCACAACAGTTGCATAGACACTCAACAACATCATATCAAGGTTCTGGTTCAACTGGTAACATACTAAAAGTAGTAGAAACTGAACTGAGGCTGGTAACCAACAATCCTATAAGTTACTACGAATTAGTAACACGTGAACCTGATAGAGAGAAGAGAACCTAGTCCTTAACCCACGTAGAATGAGAAGAGAATGACTCAAATCAGAGGGCATAAGGTAAAGGAGTAAAAAGAGCCTTACGTTTCCTCCCACAATCAATTCCCCTACATATAACTAAAGAATTTTTAGACTCGGCATCGACCAGTTTGGCTTGACGAACCTACAGGCAGTCCGGCTCTGATGCCAACGCTGTCAGGACCCCGATTCCAAGTCACATCGGTCTAGCCGGTAACACCTCATATCACTTTGCAGCCTCACGCACGGTATTCCCACGGGTGTCGCCTTACCATGGCCCGGGACCGTTTGCGCCTTTTGGCTCACGTATATGATAGTGTCGCTAGCATCCATATGATAGGGAACCCGGGACGACATGGCTAGTCATGAACCCAAAGCGGCACTAACCTATGGGGACAGGCATACATGAATCAACATCGAACATGTCGGTCAGCAGCGTGTGAATCCGGGCTATAGCACTGGGCTAACAGGACTCCGGGAACCCGGGCTGTAGCAGGCTAGGCAGGACTCCAGATGTCACCGCGTGACATTTCCCCAAAGGGACAGACACAGGAACGAAGTGAAACACATGCCGGCCAGTCAAGTGTCCTGAGCAGTAGTGCTGGGCTAGCAGGACTCCGGTGAACCGGGCTGTAGCGGACTACTATGGCTCATGGGAGCACTAGACTACATTTCCTCATAAGAGAGGCTACCAAGGATAAACAACTAGATTGTCGGATCCCACACATACCAAGCATTTCAATCATACACACAATATGCTCGATGTGTGTAAATACAACATGGCATCACAACAAAACTCTACAACTCAAAGTACTTTATTTAAAGGCTCCGAAGAGCCATTCATAACATGTTCATATAGATAGGGGTCAAATGACCCGACACTCAAGTCATACAAACATACAAGCACATGCGGAAGCAAACTAGGCTGAGTACAGACATTAGAAAGAAAGAATGCTTGACGAAGCCTGTCTATGTACATAGGGCCCTTCACAAGCTTAGATCACCACCTGGGTGGCAAGTTACTCATCAACGTCGAGTTCTACATAGAACCCATCTAAAGGGGCGGTGCTGTCGTCTGAAAACAGTAATTAAAGCAACATGAGTACAAAGGTACTCAGCAAGACTTACAACAGATCCTACTATACATGCATCTCAAGAAGGTAGTGGAGTTATTGCAGCAAGCCATCTTTGACTCTTGGCTAAGCTATCCTACGAGACACCACTTGTAAAATATTTTTCGCACACGAGTCCACTAATCACCATCACAATACTCCACTGTGGATCCTCCCTCATCATCCTACAAGAGGGCCATCCGTGGTACTCACACTTATCTTAAGTCTTTTAGTAGTAACCATTAACTTATGTATGAACTGTATAAGCGACCAAGTAGTCCTTTACCACAGACGCGGCTATTTGAATAGTTTTATACCCTGCAGGGGTGTACTTCTTCACACATGATTTCACCACTTATCGTTATTTACACGACATGTACTCGGCAACCTTCAAGCGGAAGCCCAGCGAGGATGTCGGCCACGACCAGACTAAACACACGAGTCCCTAGGCCAGGTTTATCGCCTATTCGGGTTCCATCCGCAAGGAAATCCGGCCGGGGTGTCCTCAATGGCCCCAAACGATGTGTGCAGGGTTACCGAGACACCAAATGGGTGACTCGGTACACCGGGCCACGAGCCTACCGCATCACAGCCCACCCCTAAGGTCAGCGCTGCGCATGGTCTCCAACAACTACAAACACCAGAAACTACTTGCAACTCCTGGATAGAGGACAAGAGTGGTTAATAAGTCGAGAGGGTCCATTGGTTTCGGGCCCAACGCGTGGTAGTAGCCGATCTTAAATCACACATACAGATCTCAGTTCTTAAGGACGGCCTCAATGAAACAACCCACCATGTACTCCTACATGGCCTCTCATCAATACCTTTACCAAATCATGTTCAACACTTCACCCTCATTACCGACACAACCATACACTCTAGTTCATCACCCCGATGAGCCAGACCTGACACGACTCTAAGCATAGCAAGCATAGCATGGTAGGAAACACAAACATGGCTCAATCAACTCCTACACATGCTAGTGGGTTTCATCTAGTTACTATGGCAATGACAGGTCATGCAGAGGAAGTGGGTTCAACTACCGCAACACACAGCAGTTTGAAACGCGTTGTCTTAATGCAGTAAACGAGAGCAGAAGCGAGAAGTTGGGTTTGTATCAAAATGATCAATGGGGTTGCTTGCCTCACGGAGTGGCAGTGGAATACTGCCCTTCAGTTGGATACTCGTGAATATCCTCGGAGGCAGAACCTACCACGAAGAACACATCGAAACACAATCACCACATGGCAATATGCAACAATATGATACATGCAATGACATGGCAAAATGAGTGTGTTTGGGCTAGTGCAACTTGGAACAGATTAGTTTGAGTTCATTTGAATGAAGGATTCAAATGCTAGCTCAAAGTAAGAGGTCATATTAGTGCATTTTCTTGTTTCACCTGAACAGCAAGGTTAAAGAGTTCTGACATGCATGAAACCAGTACAGATGGAAAGATTGAATTTTTCTGATCAAAATTCATATATAAATCTTTGCATTTGGAGTTACAGATTAATTTCTATGAATTTTTGAAGTTTGTACTATTTTCTCGAATTTCCTATATAAGAATAATTCCAGTAATTGAATTAATGCGTCAGCATTGCGTCAGGGTGACGTCAGCGGTCAACGGAGCTGGTCCAGGTCAAAATGACCTGTGGGTCCCGCGTGTCAGGGTCATTAGCCTAACTAATTTTTAGTTAGCACTAAACCTAACTTAGTTAGCAGACGGGCCCCACCTATCATGGACTCAGGGGGGAGTCAACCTGGGCCCACCCAGTCAATGGTCAGTGGGGTCAAACCCGCCGGCGTTTAGCCACTGGCGGCAGCAGACGCGGCGGTGGGGTGCGGGTTTCGTGCTGCGGCGACCAAATGGACGGCGGAGACCATATATGCGTAGCTGGGAACGAGCCGCGTCGAGTGGTGGTGGTGGTTGGGCTCAGGGTCGCCGGAAACAACGCCGGCGACGAGCTGTGCAGCTGCCGGAGCTCGGGTGAGCTCGGGCTCATCGTTAGGGGGCACGGCGAGGTGTGTGGAGTAGTGCTACGGGTTCCTGCGAGTGCGGTGAGTGCGTTGGACATGGTGGTGTGGCCAGTGAGTGGCCGGAGCATCGGCGGCGGCGTGTGCGGTGAAGCTTCGTGCAGTCGCTATGGTGCACAAGAAGGCAAACAGAGAGGACGGGAAGGCAGCGGAGCTCACGGTGATCACGACGGAGCAGACGACGCGGTAGGGGACGAGCTGGTGCGGCGGAGACGGCGAAGGGGATCTGCGGCGGTTCTTGGTGAAGTCGAGCTCGAAGAGGACGAAGCAGGGCGCGCGAGCGCTCGGGGCTCAGGCTGCTTGACGGAGACAACGACGGTGGAGCTCGTGGACAAGTCAGCGCGGCACGGGGACGACGGAGAACGCAAGCTTCACGGTGACGCGGGCGCGGCATCGTCGGCCATGGTGCGGGAGAGCGAGGGAGAGAGGTAGGGGGCGTGTGAGGTGTCCAGGCGGTCGAGGGGGCGACGTGGAGCTCGCCCAGGTGTTAAGGGGCGCGGGCGGCAAGTAGCTGGCGCCGTGGCGAGCTCGTGCTTGCCGGTGTCACCTCTCTGCCTGCTCTGGCGAGAGGAAGCAGCTGGCTGGCACGGGCCAGCACAGTGTTGGGCCGCCAGGTGGGCCGGCTGGTGGGCTGCGGCCAGGTAAGTTCTCTCCCTCTCTTTTAATTTTGGTTTTCTTTATTTCTACAAGTTTGTGGCATTTTTAAAAATACTTAGGCATCTTCAAAAATCCTGAAAATAATCAGGGGCTCTGTTTAGATTATTTCCAACAGCCCACACTTATTTCCAGAATTATTTCGGCACTTAAAATATTTACTAGTATTTAAATGCCCAAGATGACCTAGAAAATTGTGAACCCATTTTGTCAGAGGTTCTAACCCAAGACAAAAGGGGTGGACTTTTTATAAGGGCATTTCAAGTTCATTGAAAATGTTTTTAGTAAACCCTAGTTGTTTTCAGGGGGGTGCTGGGGGTTCTGTCATCCCCATTTCAAGTTTCTAGAAAAGTAAACATGATGCAACACTCTAATGCATGAACTAGCTAGGATGTGACACCTGCCCTTTTGGCCCCGGCGGCCCGCTATACAGCAGCGCGGCCCGCGCCAACCAACGCTGCTGCTATTGAGTAGTAGCCCGTTTTGGCCGGCGCTACTGGTACATACCAGTAGCATGGGCACCCAAAAAGGCGTTACTGCTAAAATTCTATGTATAAGTATTTTCCTAGTAGTGCCTTTCTGAGTCAAATTCCCGCACAACACTTGGATACTTAACATCTCTACTCTTATCAGTCAGACCAGATTGGTCTCGTCAGCTGGTCAGGCAGACCACGCGTCAGACATGTATTATCGGCCAAAGAAACATGTGGGACTGAGGTGGAGCCCACCTAGGCCATATCCCATCACCCGGCGGCCTGCGTCTCAATTCCAGCGGGCAGTAATGACGGACCCCTCGACCCCCCCATGCATTAATGGAGTTAACGGGACACAAGATCGCCTACCACAAAAAGGTTTTCCTACCATCATATCACCTTCCCTCTACCAATAAGGGCATCTCCAATAGTTTGTATGTTAGCTTGTTGGTAAAATATGTCATGTCATCAACCAACACCTTAACATACAACAACTCCAATGGGTTGTATCTAGTTTGCCCAATAGGACGTGAGATAATAAATAAGGTAATCTCTCATTCTACATTGGAGCTTGTGCAAGGGGTGTTGGTTCATGTACATACAACCTTGCTCTCTTCCCTCATTTATTGTATGACACATCATCAAAAATCCTATGTAGCAAAGTCTACCAACAGCTATCTTACAACCATTGGAGATTCCCTAAAGGGGAATGGACAGAGCGAGGGAGAGGTTACACTCTCACCCCATCCACTTCTTCCTCCTCGCACGAATGCTTCATGGCTGTCATGCCTCGTTGCTGCTCTGCACCACTACCCTGCTGCATCACCGCACCACCGCCGCTCCACCGCACGGAGCTTCCCCGCACCACCATGGGGCGTTGCTGCTTGGCAAATAATGAGAAGCCCTGTTGCAGCCGGGAAGTGCACCGCCGCTGTTCGGGCCAAGGAGAAGGTGTCGTCAAAGTCAAAGGCAAGTGGATGGCTTCCACGGTCACCGAGAGCTCTAGAGCATCTGGTTGATGGCGGGTACCTGCTTGCGCCCACCTTTGCCAGTCCCAACTCTCCCATAATTGTGAAGAAGAATGGTGACATCCTTGAGGAGGGCATGCCCTTGCCGCACCCCGACGAGCATGCCAATTTTGTTCCCTTCCTCCTCCATGGCTTAGGGTTTCCAATCAGTTCCTTCATCCGTAGTTTACTTCACTTCTACTGCCTTCGGCTTCAGTCCCTTTCCCCCAACTCGATTCTGCACATGTGTGCTTTATCACACTTTGTGAGGCCCTTTTTTGTGGCAAGCCCCACTTTGGTTTATGGAGAAAGAACTACCAAGTTAAGCTCTATACCAATGTGAGCAAAACCTGAGAGTGCGGAGGATCCGCCATATCTACAGGCAGGCCGAATCTGACTACCTTGCTGGCGAATTCTCAAAGACCAATAAGTATGGCAGGAGGGGTGATTTTATATTCCAGACGTAGTGTCGGTGTCCTGGTTTAGGGGTTTCTTATCATGACACTTCCCAGTTTGGTGGACCTGAATGGGGACCCCTAACTTGGTTCCACCCTGAGCCACGTTGGGTGGCCCATGACGAGATACATTAAGATTCTAGAAGACTTGTAGTATAATCCATATATAGCCGAACCGTGGAGGCTTATACCTCTGCCGACATATCCTACCTTGTTCCGTAACCCTAGGACACCTTGTGTGTGATATAAACCGGGGCCAAGCTCGTCGTAGGACATAATCAATCCTTTGGTACTTTACTTGTACTTTGTAAACATCACAGCGCAAAAAAGCAAAGAGCGCGGCGTAGGGTACATCTCCTCCGTGAGAGCCCGGGCATGGGTAAATCCTTGTTCCTATTACCCTCGTGCCAAGTCTTCCATCTAGTATACTCTGCCAAGGGATCTGCCGGATTTAGCCCTGATAGTGGTGGCCCATGTAGGTCCTGCTAGGTGAATGTTGTGGCGCTATGGGAGTTCGGATCAACGCTCAGATGGGTTCTGGTGCAATCTTTGAGCTAGGGCAAATGTTCGTCTTGGGTGGCATCACCTTCATCGTCAACTCAGCTAACCACCTCGGCCAGGTCAAGACCTCTACTCTAGGCAGGATCGTAAGATTCAACAACATGGAGTATGCCGCAGACAACCATGGAGTGATTATTTTCCAGGGTTTGGCATCTTGCCAGATTCAGGAGCAGGTTCTCCTGATCTCAATGCCGTATCGGATCTTGGAGTGACTGGGGGATGTTAATTTTTTACCCACCCACCACCCATCTCATCATCATCGTCGAATATCTCACGAAGATCCACAAGGGAGCGATCAAGGAATAGACTGACTCACCAAGAAGAGGGGTCGTGGTGATGATACCGGACCTTCTAAGGTGAAGGATGGAACGAAAGATCTTGTCACAATCGCAAGAGCAAGAACCAAAGGAACAACGAGGAGGAGGAAGGCGAGGTTAACGCCTGATTCAACAACCAGTGAAAGAGGGTGGCGGAAAGAAGGGACAGTTCCAAGTCAAGGAAGGCGACGGGGCTTTAGGCCTAGACAAGATCTTGGACCGACCTTGCATCATCCACCCTGGGACTGCAGACCGGCCTCAACCTACACTAATCGGAATTGCTTGTGTCTTGCTAGAAAGAAATGACAACGTATAATTTCAATCTTGTAAGACGTAGCACTCATGATGATAATAGTTGTATCATTTCAAAATTGTTAATGTGCATGGCCTGCTTTTTTGTCACCACCTTATCAACATTGAACGGCATATGCCGCCACGCGGCTATGGCTAGTAATGCACTATGTATTGCTGGGTGCTTTTTTTTCTTTTTAACATGCATTGTCGGGTTGTAAGTGCATCTAGTGCCCCTTAGTGATTCTGGTGTATTGAAGACTTATAGGTTAAGGGACTAATGTGTTTATGAGTGTACACAGGTCTATAAGTCTATGAGGAGTTTGATATTTACAGAGAAAGTCGACCCCTAAAAATGAAGTTCTTCGACTGAAGACTTTGGATTTCTGAAGACTTTCTGAAGACTTAGAAAGTAAATAATTTGGTGTGACCTTGAAGACTTGGTATTCATCTGAGGAACATGAAGCGTGAAGACTTTTGTTTTCGTAGTTTCATTTTCTCTTTCTTGAGTCATAGGAAACATCGTACTGTTAAAGGGGGTCGAGGAAATACTAAGGAAAAATTTCCATGTGATGCTCAACTCAAAATCCTACACCTACCAATCCCTTCGAGTGAAGCCATTGGAAATGTCATACAGTTCAGTCAATTTCTTCAGTGACAGAGACGCAGTTCTTCTGGTTGCTGAGGAATTTGTTCTGACTGAGGAGTTAAGAATTCGCCAGTGTGGATTGCCTACATAGTGAGCAACATGATAGCCCTGAGGAATTTGAACCTCAAATTTCCGACCGTTGTTGTGCTACACGCCAGCTGTCCCAAAATATCTTATCCACCTAACGGTCATATCATTGAAGGGCATTTATGTCTTATCATGTCGGGCTGCTCCTTGGGCTATAAATAGCCTCCCCCTACAACCACTAGCTAGTTGGCTGCTCTGAGAGAAACTGACACTTGTCATTTGAGAGCATCCCATCCTCCGAGGACTTTGAGCGAAAATCATCGAGTGAGGAAAACCCAAACCCAAACACCTACAAACCCAAAGTGATTGAGCATCACTGAAGAGATTGATCTTGCGTGGATTCGACGCTTGTTACCTTTGAAGACTGTGTTTCTTCCAGACGGTCAGGCATCATGGTCTAGAGCATCCAAGAGGAATTGTGGATCGCCGAGTGACCGAGTTTATGAAGGTTTGGAAGTCACCTGAAGACTTACCACGAGTGATTGGACGAGGTCTGTGTGACCTTAGTTCAAGGAGAATACGGTGAGGACTGTGTGTCCTCAGGTTTAAATACCTAGCCGCTCCAACCAGATGTACAACTGAGACAGCAGTTGGAACTGGTCTACCAAATCATTGTCTTCACCAAGCCAACTGGTTCTATTTCCTCAACTCTTTCATTTCCTCATTACTGTGTTGTGTGCTTGTCATATCTGTGTTTGAAGACTTTGACTGAAGACTTTCTCAATTTCCTCAGTTCAATTTCTTCAGTCTGTTTGTCTTCATCGTGTGTTATCCTGTGTTTACGCTTTCAGTACTCTGTGCTTGTCTTCATTTCATCATGATGACTTCTACGTCTTGAGCTTGCGTTGGTTTTCCCCGAAGAGGAAGGGATGATGCAGCAAAGTAGTGTAAGTATTTCCCTCAGTTTTTGAGAACCAAGGTATCAATCCAGTAGGAGGCCACGCTCAAGTCCCTCGTACCTGCACAAATCGGTAGCTACTCGCAACCAACATGATTAGGGGTTGTCAATCCCTTCATGGTCATTTACGAGAGTGAGATCTGATAGATATAATATTTTTGGTATTTTTGGTATAAAGATGCAAAGAAAAAAGTAAAGGCAAAGTAAAAAAGCAAAGCAAGATTAAAGTGATGGAGATTGATATAATGAGAATAGACCCCGGGGCCATAGGTTTCACTAGTGGCTTCTCTCAAGAGCATAAGTATTCTACGGTGGGTGAACAAATTACTATTGAGTTATTGACGGAATTGAGCATAGTTATGAGAATATCTAGGCATGATCATGTATATAGGCATCACGTCCGTAACAAGTAGACCGAAACGATTCTGCATCTACTACTATTACTCCACTCATCGACCGCTATCCAGCATGCATCTAGTGTATTAAGTTAAAAAACAGAGTAATGCCTTAAGCAAGATGACATGATGTAGAGATATAAATTCATGCAATATGAAATAAACCCCATCTTGTTATCCTCGATGGCAATGATGCAATACGTTCCTTGCTGCCCCTTCTGTCACTGGGAAAGGACACCGCAAGATCGAACATAAAGCTAAGCACTTATCCCATGGCAAGAACTACCAATCTAGTTGGCCAAACCAAACGGATAATTCGAAGAGACTTGCAAAGATAACCAATCATACATAAAAGAATTCAGAGAAGATTCAAATATTATTCATAGATAGACTTGATCATAAACCCACAATTCATCAGTCTCAACAAACACACCGCAAAAAGAAGATTACATCAAATAGATATCCACAAGAGAGGGGGAGAACTTTGTATTGAGATTCAAAGAGAGAGAAGAAGCCATCTAGCTACTAACTATGTGTTGGAAATATGCCCTAGAGGCAATAATAAATTAGTTATTATTATATTTCCTTGTTCATGACAATCGTTTATTATCCATGCTAGAATTGTATTGATAGGAAACTCAGATACATGTGTGGATACATAGACAACACCATGTCCCTAGTAAGCCTCTAGTTGACTAGCTCGTTGATCAATAGATGGTTGCGGTTTCCTGACCATGGACATTGGATGTCATTGATAAAGGGATAACATCATTAGGAGAATGATGTGATGGACAAGACCCAATCCTAAGCCTAGCACAAAGATCGTGTAGTTCGTATGCTAAAGCTTTTCTAATGTCAAGTATCATTTCCTTAGACCATGAGATTGTGCAACTCCCGGATACCGTAGGAGTGCTTTGGGTGTGCCAAACGTCACAAGTAACTGGGTGGCTATAAAGGTACACTACAGGTATCTCCGAAAGTGTCTGTTGGGTTGGCACGAATTGAGATTGGGATTTGTCACTCTGTGTAAACGGAGAGGTATCTCTGGGCCCACTCGGTAGGACATCATCATAATGTGCACAATGTGATCAAGGAGTTGATCACGGGATAACGTGTTATGGAACGAGTAAAGAGACTTGCCGGTAACGAGATTGAACAAGGTATCAGGATACCGACGATCGAATCTCGGGCAAGTATCGTACTGCTAGACAAAGGGAATTGTATACAGGATTGATTAAGTCCTTGACATCGTGGTTCATCCGATGAGATCATCGTGGAACATGTAGGAGCCAACATGGGTATCCAGATCCCGCTATTGGTTATTGACCGAAGAGTTATCTCGGTCATGTCTGCATGGTTCCCGAACCCGTAGGGTCTACACACTTAAGGTTCGATGACGCTAGGGTTATAGGGAATATATATACGTGGTTACCGAATGTTGTTCGGAGTCCCGGATGAGATCCCGGACGTCACGAGGAGTTCCGGAATGGTCCGGAGGTAAAGATTTATATATGGGAAGTCCTGTTTTGGTCACCAGAAAAGTTTCGGGTTTTATCGGTAACGTACCGGGACCACCGGGAGGGTCCCGGGGGTCCACCAAGTGGGCCACCAGCCCCGGAGGGCTGCATGGGCCAAGTGTGGGAGGGGACCAGCCCCAGGTGGGCTGGTGCGCCCCCCCACCAAGGCCCAAGGCGCAAGGGAGAGTGGAAGGGGGCAAACCCTAGGCTCAGATGGGCCTAAGGCCCACCTAGTGGTGCGCCCCCCTCTCTCCCCCCTTGGCCACCCCCCTAGATGGGATCTAGGGCTGGCCGCCACCCCTAGGGGTGGAAACCTAGGTGGGGGCGCAGCCCCTCCCCTCCCCCTATATATACTTGAGGTTTTGGGCTGCCATAGACACGATTCAATCCCCTTCTTGGCGCAGCCCTACCCCTCTCCCTCCTCGTCTCTTGCAGTTCTTGGTGAAGCCCTGCTAGTGTACCACGCTCCTCCACCACCACCATGCCGTCGTGCTACTGCTGGATGGAGTCTTCCCCAACCTCTCCTTCTCCCCTTGCTGGATCAAGGCATTGGAGACGTCACCGGGATGTATGTGTGTTGAACACGGAGGTGCCGTCCATTCGACACTAGGATCTTCGGTGATTTGGATCACGACGAGTACGACTCCATCAACCCCGTTCACTTGAACGCTTTCGCTTAGCAATCTACAAGGGTATGTAGATGCACTCTCCTTCCCCTTGTTGCTAGATTACTCCATAGATTAATCTTGGTGATGCGTAGAAAATTTTGAATTTCTGCTACGTTCCCCAACAGTGGCATCATGAGCCAGGTTTATGCGTAGTTTCTATGCACGAGTAGAACACAAAGCAGTTGTGGGCGTTGATTTTGTCAATTTACTTGCCGTTACTAGTCTTATCTTGATTCGGCGGCATCGTGGGATGAAGCGGCCCGGACCGACCTTACACGTACTCTTACGTGAGACTGGTTCCACCGACTAACATGCACTAGTTGCATAAGGTGGCTAGCGGGTGTCTGTCTCTCCCACTTTAGTCGGATCGGATTCGATGAAAAGGGTCCTTATGAAGGGTAAATAGCAATTGGCATATCATGTTGTGGTTTTTGCGTAGGTAAGAAACGTTCTTGCTAGAAACCCATAGCAACCACGTAAAACATGCAAACAACAATTAGAGGACGTCTAACTTGTTTTTGCAGGGTATGCTATGTGATGTGATATGGCCAAAGGATGTGATGAATGATATATGTTATGTATGAGATGATCATGTTCTTGTAATAGGAATCACGACTTGCATGTCGATGAGTATGACAACCGGCAGGAGCCATAGGAGTTGTCTTAATATATTTATGACATGCGTGTCAACATAAACGTCATGTAATTACTTTAATTTATTGCTAACCGTTAGCTGTAGTAGTAGAAGTAATAGTTGGCGAGACAACTTCATGAAGACATGATGATGGAGATCATGATGATGGAGATCATGGTGTCATGCCGGTGACGATGATGATCATGGAGCCCCGAAGATGGAGATCAAAAGGAGCAATATGATATTGGCCATATCATGTCACTATTTGATTGCATGTGATGTTTATCATGTTTATACATCTTATTTGCTTAGAACGACGGTAGTAAATAAGATGATCCCTCATTAAAATTTCAAGAAAGTGTTCCCCCTAACTGTGCACCATTGCGAAAGTTCGTCGTTTTGAAGCACCACGTGATGATCGGGTGTGATAGATTCTTACGTTTGAATACAACGGGTGTTGACGAGCCTAGCATGTACAGACATGGCCTCGGAACACATGCAAAACACTTAGGTTGACTTGACGAGCCTAGCATGTACAGACATGGCCTCGGAACACAAGAGACCGAAAGGTCGAGCATGAGTCGTATGGTAGATACGATCAACATGAAGATGTTCACCGATGTTGACTAGTACGTCTCACGTGATGATCGGACACGGCCAAGTTGACTCGGATCATGTAATGACTCAGATGACTAGAGGGATGTCTATCTGAGTGGGAGTTCATAAGATGAACTTAATTATCCTGAACATAGTCAAAAGGTCTTCGCAAATTATGTCGTAGCTCGCGCTTCAGTTCTACTATTTAGATATGTTCCTAGAGAAAAATTAGTTGAAAGTTGATAGTAGCAATTATGCAAATAGTAGAAGGCTTATGTCCTTAATGCACCGCTCAGTGTACTGAACCTCGAATGTCGTATGTGGATGTTGCGAACATCTGACGTACACATTTTGATAACTACGTGATAGTTCAGTTAAACGGTTTAGAGTTGAGGCACCGAAGACGTTTTGAAACTTCGCGAAACATAAGAGATGTTTCGAGGGCTGAAATTGGGATTTCAGGCTCGTGCCCACGTCAAGAGGTATAAGACCTCCGATGATTTTCTTAGCCTGCAAACTAAGGGAGGAAAGCTCAATTGTTGAGCTTGTGCTCAGATTGTCTGAGTACAACAATCATTTGAATCGAGTGGGAGTTGATCTTCCAGATGAGATAGTGATGTTTCTCCGAAGTCATTACCACCAAGCTGCTAGAGCTTCGTGATGAACTATAATATATCGGGGACATATATGATGATCCTCGAGATATTCGCGATGTTTGACACCACAAAAGTAGAAATCAAGAAGGAGCATCAATTGTTGATGGTTGGTGAAACCACTAGTTTCAAGAAGGGCAAGGGCAAGAAGGGATACTTCATGAAACGGCAAATAAGCTGCTGGTCTAGTGAAGAAACCCAAGGTTGAACCCAAACCCGAGACTAAGTGCTCCTGTAATAAGGGGAACAGCCACTGGAGCAGAATTACCCTAGATACTTGGTAGATGAGAAGGCTGGCAAGGTCGATAGAAGTATATTGGATATACATTGTGATGTGTATTTTACTAATACTCCTAGTAGCACCATGGTATTAGATACCGGTTCGGTTGCTAAATGTTAGTAAACTCGAAATAAAACGCTGCGGAGTAAACGGAGACTAGCTAAAGGTGAGCTGGCGATATGTGTTGGAAGTTTTTCCCTAGCTTGATGTGATCAAGCATCGCACGCTCCCTCCACCATCGAGATTGGTGCTTGCGTTGAGCATAGACATGATTGGATTATGTCTATCGCAATACGGTTATTCATTTAAGGAGAATAATGGTTACTCTGTTTATTTGAATAATACCTTCAATGGGCTTGCACCTAAAATGAATGGTTTATTGGATCTCGATCGTACTGATACACATGTTCATGCCAAAAGATATAAGATAGTAATGATAGTACCACCTACTTGTGGCACTGCCACGTAATTCATATCAGTATAAAACGCATGAAGAAGCTCCATGTTGATGGATCTTTGAGCTCACTCATTTTTAAAAGGTTTGAGACATGCGAACCATGTCTATTGGTGTATATGCATGAAGAAACTCCATGCAAATGGACCGTTTGGACTCACTTGATTTTGAATCACTTGAGACATGCAAATCATACCACATGGGCAAGATGACTGAAAGCCTCGTTTTCAGTAAAATGGAACTAGAAAGCAACTTGTTGGAAGTAATACATTTTGATGTGTGCAGTCCAATGAGTGCTGAGGCATGCAGTGAATATCGTTATGTTCTTACTTCACAGTTGATTCGAGTAGATGTTGAGTATATTTACTTGATGAAACACAAGTCTGAATTATTGAATGGTTCAAGTAATTTCAGAGTGAAGTTGAAGATCATTGTGACAAGAGGATAAAATGTCTATGATATGATCATAGAGATGAGTATCTGAGTTACGAGTTTGGCATACAATTAAGACATTGTGGAGATTGTTTCACAACCAATACCGCCTGGAACACCATAGTGTGATGGTGTGTCCGAACATCGTAACTGCACCCTATTGGATATGGTGCATACCATGATGTCTCTTATCGAATTACCACTATCGTTTATGGGTTAGGCATTAGAGACAACCGCACTCACTTTAATAGGGCACCATGTAATTCCGTTGAGACGACACCGTTTGAACTATGGTTTGGAGAAACCTAAGTTGTCGTTTCTTAAAAATTTGGGGCTGCGATGCTTATTTGAAAAAATTTCAGGTTGATGAGCTCGAAACCAAAGCGGATAAAATACATCTTCATAGGACACCCAAAAAAACAGTTGGGTATACCTCCTAATTTGGATCCGAAAGCAATAGGGATTGTTTCTTAAATCGGGTCCTTTCTCGAGGAAAGGTTTGTCTCGAGAATTGAGTGGGAGGATGGTGGAGACTTGATGAGGTTATTGAACCGTCACTACAACTGGTGTGTAGCAGGGCACAGGAAGTTGTTCCTGTGGCACCTAAACCAATTGAAGTAGAAGCTTATGATAGTGATCATGAAACTTCGGATCAAGTCACTACCGTACTTCGTAGGGTGACAAGGATGCGTACTGCTTCAGAGTGGTACAGTAATCCTGTCTTGGAAGTCATGTTGCTAGACAACAATGAACCTACGAGCTATGGAGAAGCGATGGTGGGCCTGGATTCCGAAAATTGGCTCGAGGCCATATAATCCGAGAGAGAATCCATATATGAAAACAAAGTGTAGACTTTGGAAGAACTACTTGATGGTCGTAAGGCTGTTAGGTACATATGGATTTTAAAAGGAAGACGGACAATGATGGTAAGTATCACCATTAAGAAAGCTCGACTTGTCGTTAAGATGTTTTCCGACAAGTTCAAGGAGTTGACTACGATGAGACTGTCTCACTCGTAGCGATGCTAAGAGTCTGTTGGAATTATATTAGCGATTACTGCATTATTTATGAAATCTTGCAGATAGGATGTCAAAACATTGTTTCCTCGACGATTTTCTTGAGGAAAGGTTGTATGTGATACAACCGGAAGGTTTTGTCAATCCTGAAAGATGCTAACAAGTATGCAAAGCTCCAGCAATCCTTCTAAGGACTGGAGTAAGCATCTCGGAGTTGGAATGTATGCTTTGATGAGATGATCAAAGATTTTGGGTGTATACAAAGTTTATGAGAAACTTGTATTTCCAAAGAAGTGAGTGGGAGCACTATACAATTTCTGATGAATATATGTTGTTGACATATTGTTGATCAAAAATGACATAGAATTTCTGAAAGCATATAGGGTTATTTGGAAAGTGTTTTTCAATGGAAAGCCTGGATTAAGCTACTTAAACATTGAACATCAAGATCTATAAGGATAGATCAAAGCGCTTAATGGTACTTTCAAATGAGCACATACCTTGACATGATCTTAAAGGTGTTCAAGATGGATCATTCAAACAAGGAGTTCTTGCCTGAGTTGTAAGGTATGAAGTTAAGACTTAAAGCTCGACCACGGCAGAAGAAAGAGGAAGGACGAAGGTCGTCCCCTATGCTTTTGTCATAGGCTCTACAGTATGCTATGTTGTGTACCGCACCTGAAGTGTGCCTTGCCATGAGTCAGTCAAGGGGTACAAGAGTGATCCAAGAATGGATCACAGGACAGCGGTCAAAGTTATCCTTAGTAACTAGCGGACTAAGGAATTTTCTCGATTATGGAGGTGGTAAAAGAGTTCGTCGTAAAGGGTTATGCCGATGCAAACTTTGACACTAATCCAGATTATTCTGAGTAGTAAACTGGATTCGCATAGTAGAACAGTTATTTGTAATAGCTCCAAATAGAACATGGTAGCTGCATCTAGGAGATGACATAGAGATTTGTAAAGCGCACACGGATCTGAAAGGTTCAGACCCGTTGACTATAACATCTCACACAAGCATAACATGATCAAACCCAGAACTCATCGAGTGTTAATCACATGGTAATGTGAACTAGATTATTGACTCTAGTAAACTCTTTGGGTGTTAGTCACATGGGGATGTGACCTTGAGTGTTAATCACATAGCGATGTGAACTGGATTATTGACTCTAGTGCAAGTGGGAGACTGTTGGAAATATGCCCTAGAGGCAATAATAAATTAGTTATTATTATATTTCCTTGTTCATGATAATCATTTATTATCCATGCTAGAATTGTATTGCTAGGAAACTCAGATACATGTGTGGATACATAGAAAACACCATGTCCCTAGTAAGCCTCTAGTTTACTAGCTCGTTGATCAATAGATGGTTGCGGTTTCCTGACCATGGACATTGGATGTCATTGATAACGGGATCACATCATTAGGAGAATGATGTGATGGACAAGACCCAATCCTAAGCCTAGCACAAAGATCGTGTAGTTCGTATGCTAAAGCTTTTCTAATGTCAAGTATCATTTCCTTAGACCATGAGATTGTGCAACTCCCGGATACCGTAGGAGTGCTTTGGGTGTGCCAAACTTCACAACGTAACTGGGTGGCTATAGAGGTACACTACAGGTATCTCTGAAAGTGTCTGTTGGGTTGGCACAATTGAGACTGGGATTTGTCACTCCGTGTAAACGGAGAGGTATCTCTGGGCCCACTCGGTAGGACATCATCATAATGTGCACAATGTGATCAAGGAGTTGATCACGGGATGATGTGTTACGGAACGAGTAAAGAGACTTGCCGGTAACAAGATTGAACAAGGTATCGGGATATCGACGATCGAATCTCGGGGAAGTATTGTACCGCTAGACAAAGGGAATTGTATACGAGATTGATTAAGTCCTTGACATCGTGGTTCATCCGATGAGATCATCGTGGAACATGTGGGAGCCAACATGGGTATCCAGATCCCGCTGTTGGTTATTGACCGGAGAGTTATCTCGGTCATGTATGCATGGTTCCCGAACCCGTAGGGTCTACACACTTAAGGTTCGATGACGCTAGGGTTATAGGGAATAGATATACGTGGTTACCGAATGTTGTTCGGAGTCCCAGATGAGATCGCGGACGTCACGAGGAGTTCTGGAATGGTCCGGAGGTAAAGATTTATATATGGGAAGTCCTGTTTTGGTCACCAGAAAAGTTTTGGGTTTTATCGGTAACGTACCGGGACCACCGGGAGGGTCCCGGGGGTCCACCAAGTGGGGCCACCAGCCCCGGAGGGCTGCATGGGCCAAGTGTGGGAGGGGACCAGCCCCAGGTGGGCTGGTGCGCCCCCCCACCCACCAAGGCCCAAGGCGCAAGGGAGAGTGGAAGGGGGCAAACCCTAGGCTCAGATGGGCCTAAGGCCCACCTAGTGGTGCACCCCCCTATCTCCCCCCTTGGCCGCCCCCCTAGATGGGATCTAGGGCTGGCCGCCACCCCTAGGGGTGGAAACCTAGGTGGGGGCGCTGCCCCTCCCCTCCCCCTATATATACTTGAGGTTTTGGGCTGCCATAAACACGATTCAATCTCCTTCTTGGCGCAGCCCTACCCCTCTCCCTCCTCGTCTCTTGCGGTGCTTGGCGAAGCCCTGCTGGAGTACCACGCTCCCCCACCACCACCACGCCGTCGTGCTGCTGCTGGATGGAGTCTTCCCCAACCTCTCCTTCTCCCCTTGCTGGATCAAGGCGTAGGAGACGTCACCGGGCTGTACGTGTGTTGAACACGAAGGTGCCGTCCGTTCGGCACTAGGATCTTCGGTGATTTGGATCACGACGAGTACGACTCCATCAACCCCGTTCACCTGAACGCTTCCGCTTAGCAATCTACAAGGGTATGTAGATGCACTCTCCTTCCCCTCGTTGCTAGATTACTCCATAGATTAATCTTGGTGATGCGTAGAAAATTTTGAATTTCTGCTACGTTCCCCAACACTATGGACCCGAAGGTCTGAGGTAAACTACTCACACTTCGTCGGAGAGGCTATGATGATGTAGAAGCCCTCCGTGATGACGGCCCTCTTTCGGTGGAGCTCCAGAACAGGCCCCAAGATGGGATCTCGTGGATACAGAAAGTTGAGGCGGTGGAATTTGGTTTTTGGCTCCTGTTCTAATCGTTTGGGGGTACGTGTGTATATATATAGGAGGAAGAAGTATGCCGGAGGAGCACCGAGGAGCCCACGAGGCAGGGGCGCGCCCTGGGGGGGCGCCCCCCACCCTCGTGACCGCCTCTTTTGTTCCTTGGAGTAGGGTCCAAGTCTCCTGGATCACGTTCGGTGAGAAAATCACGTTCCCAAAGATTTTATTCCGTTTGGACTCCGTTTGATATTCCATTTCTCCGAAACACTGAAATAGGCAAAAAACAGCAATTATGGGCTGGGCCTCCGGTTAATAGGTTAGTCCCAAAAATAATATAAAAGTGGAAAATAAAGCCCAATATAGTCCAAAACAGTAGATAATATAGCATGCAGCAATCAAAAATTATAGATACGTTGGAGACGTATCAGGCATCCCCAAGCTTAATTCCTGCTCGTCCTCGAGTAGGTAAATAATAAAAAGAGAATTTTTGATGCGGAGTGCTACTTGGCATAATTTCAATGCAAATCTTCTTAATTGTGGTATGAATATTCAGATTAGAAAGATTCAAGACAAAAGTTTATACTGACATAAAAATAATAATACTTCAAGCATTCTAACAAAGCAATTATGTCTTCTCAAAATAACATGGCCAAAGAAAGTTATCCCTACAAAATCATATAGTCTGGCTATGCTCTATCTTCACCACACAAAATATTTAGATCATGCACAACCCCGATGACAAGCCAAGCAATTGTTCCATACTTTAATAATCTCAAACTCATAAATCTTCACGCAATACATGAGCGTGAGCCATGGATATAGCACTATAGGTGGAATAGAATGGTGGTTGTGGAGAAGACAAAAAGGAGAAGATAGTCTCACATTAACTAGGCGTATCAACGGGCTATGGAGATGCCCATCAATAGATATCAATGTGAGTGAGTAAGGATTGCCATGCAACGGATGCACTAGAGCTATAAGTATATGAAAGCTCAAAAAGAAACTAAGTGGGTATGCATCCAACTTGCTTGCTCATGAAGACCTAGGGAAATTTGAGGAAGCCCATCATTGAAATATACAAGCCAAGTTCTATAATGTAAAATTCCCACTAGTATATGAAAGTGATAACATGAGAGACTCTCTACTATGAAGATCATGGTGCTACTTTGAAGCACAAGTGTGGTAAAAGGATAGTAACATTGTCCCTTCTCTCTTTTTCTCTTATTTTTTTATATATTTTTTTATTTGGGCCTTTTCTCTCTTTTTTTAATTTTTTATGGCCTCTTTTCTTTCTTTTTTCATTTGGGCTTCTTTGGCCTCTTTTATTTATTTTTCGTCCGGAGTCTCATTCCGACTTATGCGGTAATCATAGTCTCCATCATCCTTTCCTCACTGGGACAATGCTCTAATAATGATGATCATCACACTTCTATTTTTCTTACAACTCAACGATTACAACTCGATACTTAGAACAAAATATGTCTCTATGTGAATGCATCCGGCGATGTACCGGGATATGCAATATGACAATGATGGCATGTGTCATGAACAGAACAGTGGAAAGTTGCATGGCAATATATCTTGGAATGGCTATGGAAATGCCATAATAGGTAGGTATGGTGGCTATTTTGACGGAGGTATATGGTAGGTGTATGATACCGGTGAAAAGTGCGCGGTATTAGAGAGGATAGCAAAGGTGGAAGGGTGAGTGTGCGTATAATCCATGGACTCAACATTAGTCATAAAGAACTCATATACTTATTGCGAAAATCTAGAAGTTATCAAAGCAAAGTATTACGCGCATGCTCCTAGGGGGATAGATTGGTAGGAAAAGACCATCGCTCGTCCCCGACCGCCACTCATAAGGAAGACAATCAATAAATAAATCATGCTCCGACTTCATCACATAACGGTTCACCATACGTGCATGCTACGGGAATCACAAACTTTAACACAAGTATTCTTTAAATTCACAACTACTCAACTAGCATGACTTTAATATTATCACCTTCATATCTCAAAACAATTATCAAGCTTCAATCTTTTCTTAGTATTCAACACACTCAAAAGAAAGTTTCACAAATCTTGAATACCAAGCATATTATTATTAAGCAAATTACCATGCTATTAAGAGACTCTCAAAATAATTTAAGTGAAGCATGAGAGATCAATAGTTTCTTTAAAACAAATCCACCACCATGCTCTAAAATATCTAAGTGAAGCACACAGAGCAAAATTATAACACTCAAAAGATATAAGTGAAGCACATAGAGCAAAACTACTTAGCTCAAAAGATATAAGTGAAGCACATAGAGTATTCTATCAAATTTTAATTCATGTATGGCTCTCTCAAAAGGTATGTACAGCAAGGATGATTGTGGAATACTAAGACACAAAGACACAAATAATACAAGACGCTCCAAGCAAAACACATATCATGTTGGTGAATAAAAATATAGCTCCAAGTAAATTACCGATGGAAGTGGACGAAAGAGGGGATGCCTCCCGGGGCATCCCCAAGCTTTGACTTCTTTGTGTCCTTGGATTATCTTGGGGGTTCCATGGGCATCCCCAAGCTTAGGCTCTTTCCACTCCTTATTCCATAATCCACCAAAAGAATTCACCCAAAACATGAAAACTTCACAACACAAAACTCAAAATAGAAAACTCGTGAGCTCGGTTAGCGAAAGAAAACAAAAGACCACTTCAAGGTACTGTAATGAACTCATTCTTTATTTATATTGGTGTTAAACCTACTGTATTCCAACTTCTAAATGGATTATAAAATATTTTACTAGCCATAGATTCATCAAAATAAGCAAACAACACACGAAAAACAGAATCTGTCAAAAACAGAACAGTCTGTAGTAATCTGTAGCTAGCGCAAGATCTGGAACCCCAAAAATTCTAAAATAAATTGATGGACGTGAGGAATTTAAATATTAATCATCTTAAAAAATAATTAACTAAATATCACTCTTCAAATAAAAATGACAGCAGTTCTCGTGAGCTCTAAAGTTTCTGTTTTTTACAGCAAGTTCAACAAGACTTTCCCCAAGTCTTCCCAATGGTTATACTTGGCACAAACACTAATTAAACACAAAAAACACAACCAAAACAAAGGATAAATAATTTATTTATTACTAATCAGGATAAAAAAGCAAGGAATAAAAATAAAATTGGGTTGCCTCCCAACAAGCGCTATCGTTTAACGCCCCTAGCTAGGCATAAAAGCGAGGATAGATCTAGGTATTGCCATCTTTGGTAGGCAATCCATAAGTGGCTCTCATAATAGTTTCATATGGAAATTTTATTTTCTTTCTTGGAAAGTGTTCCATGCCCCTTTTTAATGGAAATTGAAATCTAATATTCCCTTCCTTCATATCAATAATCGCACCAACCGTTCTAAGGAAAGGTCTACCAAGAATAATAGGGCAAGAAGGATTTGCAATCTATATCAAGAACAATGAAATCTACGGGCACATAATTCCTATTTGCAACAATAAGAACATCATTAATCCTTCCCATAGGTTTCTTAATAGTGGAATCTGCAATATGCAAGTTTAGAGAGATATCATCAAAATTACGGAAATCTAGTAAATCACACGAAGTCTTGGGAATAGTAGAGACACTAGCACCCAAATCACACAAAGCATAAAACTCATGATCTTTAATTTTAATTTTAACAGTTGGTTCCCACTCATCAGAGAGTTTTCTAGGGATAGAAACTTTCAACTCAATTTTTTCTTCATAAGATTGCATCAAGGCATCAACGATATGTTCGGTGAAGGCTTTATTTTGACTATAAGCATGTGGAGAATTTAGCACGGATTGCAACAAGGAAATACAATCAATTAAAGAGCAACTTTCATAATTAAATTCCTTGAGATCCAATATAGTGGGTTTAGCAACATCTAGATTTTTATTTCTTTCAATCCCACTTTCATCAATCTCATCATTAAGATCTAAATACTCCGAATTTTTAGAACGCCTTCTAGGTAAAGGAATATCATATTCGGTTTCATCAAGATTTATATTGCAAAACAAAGATTTAATAGGGGACACATCAACAACTTTTAGATCTTCATCTTGATTTTCATAGGAATTGGAGGAACACGCTTTAATAAAGGCATCTTTGGAAGGACGCATCCTAGCGGTTCTTTCCTTGCACTCATCAATGGAAATTCTCATGGCTTTGAGAGACTCATTGATATCATGCTTAGGAGGAATATATCTAAGCTTTAAAGAATAAATCTCAAGAGAAATTCTATCAACGTTCCTAGCCAAATCATCAACTTTAAGCAATTTCTCTTCAAGCAAAGCATTAAAATTCTTTTGTGAATTCATAAACTCTTTAACACTATTCTCAAATTCAGAGGGCATATTATTATAATTTCCGTAAGAGTTGTTGTAGGGATTCCCATAATTATTAGAAGGATTACTAGGATATGGCCTAGTATTAAAATTCCCTCTATAAGCGTTGTTACCAAAATTATTCCTGCCAACAAAATTCACATCCATAGATTCATTGTTATTCTCAATCAAAGTAAACAAAGGCATATCATTAGGATCAGAAGAAACACTCTTAGTAGCAAATAATTTCATAAGTTCTTCCATCTTTCCACTCAACACATTGATTTCTTCTATCGCATGCACTTTTTTATTAGAAGATCTTTCAATACGCCATTGAGAATAATTAACCATAATATTATCTAGGAGTTTAGTAGCATCTCCTAAAGTGATTTCCATAAAAGTGCCTCCCGCGGCTGAATCTAAAAGATTTCTAGAAGCAAAATTCAACCCAGCATAAAATTTTTGTATAATCATCCACAAATTCAAACCATGAGTAGGGCAATTATGTATCATTAATTTCATTCTCTCCCAAGCTTGTGCAACATGTTCATGATCAAGTTGTTTAAATTTCATAATATCGTTTCTAAGAGAGATGATCTTAGCGGGAGGAAAATACTTAGAGATAAAAGCATCTTTGCACTTGTTCCATGAATCAATACTATTTTTAGGCAAAGACGAAAACCAAGCTTTAGCACGATCTCTAAGAGAAAAAGGAAATAGGTTCAATTTAACGACATCATTATTGACATCTTTTTTCTTTTGCATATCACATAAATCAATGAAGCTATTCAGATGAGTAGCGGCATCTTCACTAGGAAGGCCGGCGAATTGATCTTTCATAACAAGATTCAACAAAGCAGCATTAATTTCACAAGATTCAGCATCGGTAAGAGGAGCAATCGGAGTGCTAAGGAAATCATTATTATTGGTATTGGTGAAGTCACACAATTTGGTAGTATCTTGAGCCATCGCGACAAACAAGCAAACTAGCACACAAGCAATTAATGCTGCTTTGTTGAATCTTGTTATGAAAGGGAGGATAGAGAGAGAGAGAGCGAATAAAACGGCAAGGGTGAATTGGGGGAAGAGGAAAACGAGAGGCAAATGGCAAATAATGTAATGCGAGAGATAGGGAATGTGATGGGTACTTGGTATTTTGACTTTTTGCATAGACTCCCCGGCAACGGCGCTAGAAATCCTTCTTGCTATGTCTTGAGCTTGCGTTGGTTTTCTCCGAAGAGGAAGGGATGATGCAGCAGAGTAGCGTAAGTATTTCCCTCGGTTTTTGAGAACCAAGGTATCGATCTAGTAGTAGGCCACGCTCCAGTCCCTCGTACCTGCACAAATCGGTAGCTACTCGCAACCAACGTGATTAGGGGTTGTCAATCCCTTCACGGTCACTTACGAGAGTGAGATCTAATAGATATACTATTTTTGGTATTTTTGGTATAAAGGTGCAAAGTAAAAAGTAAAGGCAAATTAAAAAGCAAAGCAAGATTAAAGTGATGGAGATTGATATGCTGAGAATAGACCCGGGGGCCATAGGTTTCATGAGTGGATTCTCTCAAGAGCATAAGTATTCTACGATGGGTGAACAAATTACTGTTGAGCAATTGACAGAATTGAGCATAGTTATGAGAATATCTAGGCATGATCATGTATATAGGCATCACGTCCGTGACAAGTAGACCGAAACGATTCTGCATCTACTACTATTACTCCACTCATCGACCGCTATCCAGCATGCATCTAGAGTATTAAGTTAAAAACAGAGTATCGCCTTAAGCAAGATGACATGATGTAGAGAGATAAATTCATGCAATATGAAATAAACCCCATCTTGTTATTCTCGATGTCAACGATGCAATACGTGCCTTGCTGCCCCTTCTGTCACTGGGAAAGGACACCGCAAGATTGAACCCAAAGCTAAGCACTTCTCCCATGGCAAGAACTGCCAATCTATTTGGCCAAACCAAATGGATAATTCGAAGAGACTTGCAAAGATAACCAATCATACATAAAAGAATTCAGAGAAGATTCAAATATTATTTATAGATAGACTTGATCATAAACCCACAATTCATCGATCTCAACAAACACACCACAAAAAGAAGATTACATCGAATAGATCTCCACAAGAGAGGGGGAGAACTTTGTATTGAGATTCAAAGAGAGAGAAGAAGCCATCTAGCTACTAACTATGGACCCGAAGGTCTAAGGTAAACTACTCACACTTCATCGGAGAGGCTATGATGATGTAGAAGCCCTCCGTGATGATGGCCCTCTTCCGGCGGAGCTCCGTAATAGGCCCCAAGATGGGATCTCGTGGATACAGAAAGTTGTGGCAGTGGAATTAGGTTTTTGGCTCCTGTTCTGATTGTTTGGGGGTACGTGTGTATATATAGGAGGAAGAAGTACGTCGGAGGAGCACCGAGGGGCCCATGAGGCAGGGGCCGCGCCCTAGGGGGGCGCGCGCCCCCCCACCCTCGTGACCGCCTCTTTTGTTGCTTGGAGCAGGGTCCAAGTCTTCTGGATCACGTTCGGTGCGAAAATCATGTTCCCGAAGATTTTATTCCGTTTGGACTCCGTTTGATATTCCGTTTCTCCGAAACACTTAAATAGGCAAAAAAACTGGAATTCTGGGCTGGGCCTCCGGTTAATAGGTTAGTCCCAAAAATAATATAAAAGTGGAAAATAAAGCCCAATATAGTCCAAAATAGTAGATAATATAGCATGGAGCAATAAAAAATTATAGATACGTTGGAGACGTATCAATGACTAAGCTTGTCTTCTGTTATGTTTACTTTTGAGTACTTATTCCGCTGCAAGTAGTTATTCGCTAAGGAATTTCCTAACCGGCAAATTCCTTAGTGAATAATTCATAAAAATCGCCTATTCACCCCCCTCTAGTCGATATAACGCACTTTCAATTGGTATCAGAGCCAGGTTACTCCCTTGTTCTGTGTGATTTTGGTTTAACCGCTTGGATTTTTAGTTATATCGACCGCAGGTGAGGGAGTCCTGGATTAGGGGGTCTCCGGATAGACGGACTATCTCCGTTGGCCGGCTGTTAGACTATGAAGATACAAGATTGAAGACTTCATCTCGTGTCCGGATGGGACTCTACTTGGCGTGGAAGGCAAGCTAGGCAATACGTATATGGATATCTCCTCCTCTGTAACCGACCTTGTGTAACCCTAACCCTCTCCGGTGTATATATAAACCGAAGGGTTTTAGTCCGTAGGACAACAATCACAACATACAATCATACCATAGGCTAGCTTCTAGGGTTTAGTCTCTCTGATCTCGTGGTAGATCTACTCTTGTACTACACATATCCTCAATATTAATCAAGCAGGAAGTATGGTTTTACCTCCATCAAGAGGGCCCGAACCTGGGTAAAATATCGTGTCCCCTGCCTCCTGTTACCATCCTGCCTAGACGCACTGTTCGGGACCCCCTACCCGAGATCCGCCGGTTTTGACACCGATATTGGTGCTTTCATTGAGAGTTCCGTTGTGTCGTCACCACTAGGAAGGACGTCTCGTCCCGTCTTTAAAGACGGCACTATCGCTGAGGGAGCTCTGGCTATCGGCCAAACTCTCTGGCTAGGTGGTTTCCTTATGACCGCCTATTCGGCCGCTGCGCCGACGATGACTTCTCGGGTCATCGAAAGCAATCTTCACGTCAAATTGGAACTCGCCGAGCAGTTAGATCCAATGGAGCTCTCTTCCTTGAACGAGCTCTTGGATCGCATCACGTTGCAGTGGTGGAAGAACAATGCGGCAACCCTTCATCTATCTTAAGGACTAGCTACGTCCGGATTCCCGATCCCTCCAAGCAGGATACCCGCGGAGGGGAGGATGTCACTCAAAGCCTAAACCCAGAATCAGGCAACGGGCTAGATTTACCAGAAAACATCCAAGAATCCAAACTTTCGAGTTCGGAAACTCCTTGGCCACTGAGCCTCAGATTGGGTGAGGATTCGGATTCAATTCCACCCACCCACCCAAACATACGCGATCTATCCCAAATTAGGCAAGAGCCCAAAGAAACAGTACACCATTACTGGGCCAGATTCCTCCTGATCAAGAACAGGATAAAGGACTGCCGCGAGGAAGACGCAATTTCATTCTTCTGTAATAATTGCACGGACAAGGGAATCCTTAATGCCATAAGTCGTCGCAAAATTACACGCTTTGCCGACTTGGTGTCCATAGTACGAAAGTACTGTGCGATGGAAAGCGCCTGGAAAACCGAAATGAAATTTTGGGATAATCCGGCCCTGAATACAAACCCAGTCCAAAATAAAAGGGTGCATTATCACAATACACCTGGGTTAACTACCAAAAAGCAAAAGCCCTCTACGGGGCAAGGAACCGTACTAGAGGGATGGCTCAATGGACCCTGCGAAATTCATAGTACAGCGGATGTGATACCAACACACAGCCTTAGAGCATGCTGGATACTCCGGTAGGTGGCCAAAAGTGGTGAGGATCTACTCCTCCCAAAACCACAGAGCACCACCCCGAGGACAATAATACGGTCTTTGAGACCTTCGTGTCAAATAATAGACGGAAGCGAACACTCCGCAGCATGTTCGAAATCTGCCACATAGCAGAAATAAATCCTTGGAGCGACACGGCTATTACCTTCAATGCCAGTGGCGAACCTAAATTCCAAACAGCCCGAGTACCAGCCGCACTGGTCCTCAGTCCAATCATGGACGGCTTTTGACTCACCAAGGTACTCATGGACGACGGCAGCGGATTAAACCTCATCTATGAGGAAACTCTTCAAAAGATGGAAATAGACTGGAGCCGCATTAAGCAAAGCAGCACAACCTTTAGAGGAATCATCCCCAGTCGGGAAGCACGCTGTGCTGGAAAAATCACACTAGACGTGGTATTCGGCATGTCGGATAATTACAGGTCCGAAGAAATTACATTCCAAGTGGCCCCGTTCAGCAGCGGATACCACGCTCTATTAGGGCGGGAGGCGTTTACAATCTTCCAAGCCATACCCCATTACGGGTACATGAAGCTCAAAATGCCCGGGCCCAACGGAATCACACTCTTGTTAGTGATCCGGACATAGCACTCCGCGCCGAAAATAAGACAGCTGCACTGGCCCTTGAGGCACTATCCGAAGCCCTAGCGGTCGAAGAACTAACTGCACTGCGCTCCACAGTGAACAGGGACGACGTGATACTCGATAAAAGATCCAAGTCCACCTCCTTTAAGCCGGCGGACGAAATAGTCAAATTCCAAGTCCATCCAACGGACCCTACAAAAACAGCTTCCATCGGGGCACAATTAAACCCTGATGTCGACGCCGCACTACGAGCATTCCTACGCGAGAACTGGGACATTTTTTCCTGGCACCCTTCAGACATGCCAGGAATCCCACGCAGGCTGGCTCAACACAGCCTAAATATCCTAAAAGGATTCAAGCCAGTCAAGCAGGCTCTTCGACGTTTCTCCGAGCCTAAAAAACAAGCCATGGGAGAGGAACTAGCCAAGCTATTGGAGGCCGGATTCATCAGAGACATAAAACATCCGGACTGGCTAGCAAACCTGGTGATGGTACCAAAGAAGGACAAATCATGGCGCTTGTGTGTCGATTTTAAGGACCTTAACAAGGCCTGCCCAAAGGATCCCTTCCCCCTCCCCCGCATCGATCAAATCATCGATGCTACCGCAGGACACGATTCATTGTGTTTCCTCGACGCATACTCTGGCTACCATCAAATCAAAATGGCAGAGCCAGACCAAGCCGCAACGGCATTCATCACACCATACGGCCCATTCTGTTTCAACACAATGTCCTTCGGGCTCAAAAACGCCGGTGCAACATATCAGCGCATGATTCAGACATGCCTGGCATACCAGATCGGCAAAATAGTGGAGGCATACGTGGATGACGTGGTCGTTAAAACCAAGCATGTTGAAACTCTAGTAGACGACTTGAGGCTCACATTCGACAACCTCCGAACATATGACATCAAGCTCAATCCGGAAAAATGCGTTTTCAGCGTACCAGCAGGAAAGCTCCTGGGATTCATTGTCTCCAGTAGAGGTACTGAAGCTAATCCGGCCAAAATCCGAGCGTTGTCACAGTTGGCTACCCCAACACACCTCAAACAAATACAAAAATTGACTAGATGTGCGGCGGCTCTAAGCCGCTTTATCTCCCGCTTGGGAGAAAAGGCATTACCCCTTTATCGCCTCCTCCGGCGCACCGAACACTTCGAGTGGACGGACGCCGCCACGGCCGGACTCAACGAAATAAAAGCCATATTGGCAACAAACCCAGTCCTGGCCGCGCCAAACATTGGCGAACCAATGCTATTATACATTGCCGCAACTCTTCAAGTAGTAAGCGCAGTGCTTGTCATCGAGCGAGAAGTGGATGGACACAAATTTCCCCTTCAAAAGCTGGTTTACTACGTGTCCACTGTCCTTACTCCATGCAAATCGCGGTACCCGCATTATCAAAAGATAGCATACGCGGTATTTATGGCATCCCGGAAGCTGCGACACTACTTTCAAGAGTGTTCGATAATGGTAGCCTCGGAAGTACCACTTAATGATATTATAAACAACCGCGACGCGACGGGCCGGATTGCCAAATGGGCCATTGAGCTCCTCCCGTTCGACATAACTTACAAGCCACGGTGAGCTATTAAATCGCAAGTTTTGGCTGACTTCGTCACTGACTAGACGGAAGCCGAACTCCCTAAAGAGTACGGCACATATTCAAACTGGATCATGCACTTCGACGGCTCGAAAATGTTGGCTGGTCTGGGGGCTGGTGTCGTTTTGACGTCCCCAACAGGAGACACCGTTCAATACGTACTGCAAATAATGTATACGGACTCCAACAATGCAGCCGAATATGAGGCCCTTCTACATGGTTTCTGGATGGCCGTATCCATGGGCATTCAACGCCTAGAGGTGCGCGGGGATTCAAACCTCGCGATATCCCAAATAAATGGAGACTTTGATGCCAAGGATCCAAAAATGGCCGCTTATCGCAATGCCATCCTAAAAATGTCAGCTCGGTTCGAGGGGCTCGAATTTCACCATGTGGCTCGGGAAAACAATCAGGCGGCGGATATCCTCGCCCGCATTGGCGCCAAACGCGACGCGGTCCCTCCCAACATTTTTTTGGAAAGGCCTTTCAAGCCATTCGTAGCATTGGAAGGGGACACTGGTAACAACAGTCCGGACCCGGCCAAAATACCCGATACCGAACTCTCTGACACAATCGGAGGCTCCACCACCGAAATAACACAATCAGCCCACGAAATAATGGCCATTATTGCCCCGTGCATAGAACTATTCCTGGCCTACCTAATTAGACAGGAACTTTCGGAGGACCAAAATGGGGCACGCTGCATAGTGCGGCGATCCAAAGCCTACAGGGTCCATGAGGGAGAATTGTACGAAAAAAGCGCTACCGGAGTCCTTCAAAGGTGCATCTCCAAAGAGGAAGGGCGGAATATTTTGGCAGAAATTCACGCCGGACTCAGCGGTCATCACGCCGCAGCCCGGGCTCTTGTAAGCAAGGCCTTCCGCATAGGATTTTATTGGCCAACGGCCCGGCAGATGCACAGGACTTGGTCCAACATTGCGCCGGTTGCCAGCTCTTTGCAAATCAAAGCCACATGCCACCCACCGCCCTCCGAACAATCCCCATTACATGGCCCTTCGCGGTCTGTGGGCTTAATATGGTTGGACCCCTTAAAGGGGGAACCCGCAAGAAAAAATACTTATTGGTCATGGTGGATAAATTCACCAAATGGATAGAGGCCAAACCGGTTAAAACAGCCGAATCCAGACCGGTGATAGACTTCATATCCGGGGTTGTACACCACTACGGCGTCCCCCACAGCATCATCACTGATAACGGCACGAACTTCATGGCCGATGAGGTAAAACTCTGGTGCAGCAAAATGGGCATCAAGCTCGATTATGCTTCAGTCTATCACCCACAAACCAACGGTCAAGTCGAACGAGCAAATGGTCTTATAATGAGCGGCATTAAACCCTGACTAGTGCGCTCCTTAACGGAGTCTGACACGCACTGGGTAGAGGAGCTTGACTCCATACTCTGGGGGCTACGGACCACACCGAATCGTAGTACCGGATACACACCATTTTTTATGGTGTACGGCACAGAGGCAGTCCTGCCCTGTGACATAATTCATGACTCACCTCGAGTGCGCATGTACGAAGAAAGAGAAGCCGAGCTCGATCAGCAGGACAGTCTGGACACCTTGGAGGAAGAGCGCGACGTAGCCAAAGCCCGTTCCGCATTTTACCAGCAACAGGCTCGCAGATACCAAAGCAGAGAAGTACGAGCCAAAACTTATAACGTTGGCGAACTAGTTCTCCGGCTGCCGGATAAGAAAAAGGACAAGCTAGAGCCCAAATGGGAAGGTCCCTTCATCATCGACCAAGTTCTGACCGGTGGAGCATACCGACTACGGGATGCGTTGACTAGTCGACTCGAGCCGAACCCATGGAACGCAGCCAGGCTCCGAAGATTCTATGCCTAGCACCGGACTTTATGTTAGTCCCCTCCCTTTGTCCATTTCATGCATATGTGTCATCTGTCTTGTTTCCCTTTCTTTCTTTTATTTCCCTAGGCCTTCAAGGGTCACCTTGTGCCTCACTTGTACATTACAGATGTGCTAGCTGCACTCTATACACCTAGGGGCTTCTTTCAGAGAAGCTTAAATTATTTACTTGGGCATCACGCCCAACACATGCGTTATACTTCCGCATGTACCTTTTTTCACCATTATATGCATCGATATGACTTAAGTTTTGGCCAAGCTGGGTTGCCTGGCTCTTGTATTTATGCCCTACGTTCCCGTTAATTCGGCTAGGGCATAAGGGGAGCACCTCTGCGATTGTTACCGCCGGGTCAGCCGGACGTGTACCTCAGACTGGGTGAAGCTGAAAGCTAGCGTTCTTAAGAGAATATTCGGTCGGTGAACAAAAGATGACTTTTATTTATTATCCATATCTGCCCCCAGATGTTTTTTCTGCGCTTCTTGTCGCAGTCCGGACATGCACTTTAGGGCATGCCTACCCAGGGAAAGGAACCCTTAACGGAACTATTCTCTCTGGAAGATGTTTATTACTACCCATGTAATATAACATAACTAGTTGGGCACTTGTCTGATAAAGCACTAATGACCCCTACGCCTGGTCTCCACGCATGCCCCGGTTCGTACATAACCGAGAGGGTATTCGGATACACTCCGGACTGTCGGGTCCCGAGGTTGAAGCGAAAAGGTCCACCACGACAAACGATCTACAATCCGGCTAGAAGGCATCATACATGTCACCTTAAAATTACATAGTCAATTTGACTGGTTGAATTCCTCTTCAATGCCATCCAATAGGCTGTCTAGTCTACAGTCCTGTTGGGAATACTTTGCGGCCAATTCTACTTGGCCGTACACTAAACTCACAGGCCCCACAGGTCCGACTTCGGCCATGTGGTTCGGGTCAGCCTTTGTGTACCGTGTCTTCACCATTGCCCAAGCTTCCCTGGCGCCCTGAAGGTAGGCCGATATCTTCCATAATCGAAAGCGCCGCCGTGCTCCCTTCAGCTTTTCTACAAGCTCTCCAAGGCCTTCGGGTATGGAGATGGACGGCCACAAGGCCTAGGCAACGCCTTGCATCACCTGATGAACTCGTTCATGCAACTGTGCGAGCTCGGGAAGAAGATCACCCGTTGAACCAGGCATCTCCTCGGCAGGACAACCTGTTAGCATATCTACAGACATAACTCTGTCAGCCAGCTTCCTCGCCGAACTCTTTTTCAAAGTTCGTTCAAGCACTTACTAAATATTCCGCGTCGAAGCCGCCGATTCTCCTTGACAGAGTCCGACAGTTGGGCACGAACATCTTTTAGTTCCAGGCCCAGCTTGGTGTTGGCATCTTGGAGATCATTCTTCTCCTGCCTCACCCTTGTAAGCACGCTCTCACCGGCCTTCAGCTTGCGTATGAGCTGTTACTTCTCCGGATTCACTCCAGCGTCATCTGCAATTTTATCGTCAGATCTGCATATAAAGCCGCACTCTAATATGATACTTATCATTTGACGGATATGTTACCAGAGGGGGTCTCTTTGGGCTCCCCTGCCGCGGCCAGTGCGGCCTGAAGTTGGGCTTTGCACTCTTCCAGCTCCTGGGACAGTTGAGTATTCTTTTCTGTAAGAACCTACATAACAAATGATCCTTAAATCAGTTATCCTAACTGTTTCAAGTCTCAGGGGCTACTGGTATATATAATCATCAAATTTTCTCACCCGTATGTCTTTTACATACTGCTTCGTGGCTCTGGCTAGACCATTTTGAGCGGCACGGAGGTGCGCGTCTCCCGAGTTGAAGGCATCCAATGCCTCTTGGGAGAAACAAGCGTCACGAAGAACAGTCCGGCGACGCCTGTGGTTCATGGCACTTTCCACCTCGGAATGGGTGGCGGACAGTCTATCTATATCCTCTGTCGGAGGAGCACCCGGCGCACGCCTTGTACTCGTTCTCACCTCTGAGTCCGGCCTTGGGGCCTGGCTTGTGGAGGCGCGATTGGTAGCCTCTCCGGGTATAGTCCGGCGAGCGCTCTTTTTCCTGAAAAGAAGGCATGTGCGTTAATATGCCTTTGTAAATAATGTCTTGCAATAAAGACGGGGCACCATACCGCTGCGCCGGTGCCTCAATCCGGACTGTGGATCTTTTCAGCCTACCTGGCCTAGCGGCCCCTTGTTGGCTAGTTGCCACAGGCTCGGCCTTCTGCCCCGAGGACCTCCCCTGTAAAACACGGCTGTTATACGGTAATAAAAAAAGAGCACAAGGACGGATCCCTTTTCGAGTGCTGGGACTTCGGTCTCAGTCACCTATGAGGCTGGAACTAGCCCAGGGTAATCGGGCGTAATGGACACCAAGGTATTGTCATTACTCCCTTGGTAAAATACCCCGTCGATCAGCTCCACGGATATGTCCGGATCCTCCTGGGAGGCCGGGTCAAGGGACCGGCCAGGGTCCTCGGGCTGTGGAGGAGGGCTGTTTATCTCCTTTACTGCCTGGCGCAGCTCCTGCGATGAAATCGCTAGAATGAATACTTAAACTACGGGAATACGAAACGGATGGGCGAGAAAAAGTCTCCGCTTACCCAGCTCGGAGGATTGTACATAGAGAATCCGCCCTGCGGGTTGACACGGAGGAATTCCTCCTCTTCTCCCTTGTACAAAGTGGACAAGATCTTTATTAGATTAGCAGCCGATCCGGGCCCTTTGCGGCCGTGGCGGGTGGCGTCATCCTCCCCGTTGAAATCCCACATGGGGTGGCCTCTATACTGGAGCGGCTGCACCCCCCGCATAATGCATATAGCCATGACCTCGATCATGGTCAATCCGGATCGAGCTAAAGAACTTATCCGGCTCATCAGATAAAGAATGTCCCTATCATCTTCCTCCAGGGAGCTCCGTGGACGCCAGCTCCGGTGCTTCTTCAAAGGGGCGTTGTCAAACTCAGGAAGGCCGATCGGAATAGGGTCCGGAAGGGGGACATCTTCTATATAAAACCATTCTGAAGGCCAGTCTTCGGACGTCTTCTTCGGGGTCCCGGACAGGTATCTGGTCCCGGCAATACACCACACTTCGGCTCCGCCCACTTGATATATTGATACCTTCTTAGAACGGGGCACAAGGCAGAACAGCTTCTTCCACAGAGCGAAATGAGCCTCACAGCCCAAAAATAACCCGCAAAGGGCTACGAATCTCGCGATATGCAACAGGGAGGCAGGCGTAAGGTTGTGCAGCTGGAGGCCATAGAACTCCAGAAGCCCCCGGAGAAACGGATGAATTGGGAATCCGAGCCCTCTTACCAGATAAGGGACAAGGCATACCCGCTCTCCCTTGGAGGGATTGGGACGGCTCTCTGCTTGCTCTCCGCCATTGTAGGTGGCAAGGTACGCTGGGGGAAGAAATCCCTTGGACTGGAGCATCACCAATTTGCTGTGCGGGATGGAACATCTCTCCCAATCTCCAGGCTTGGAGCTAGGGGTGCGAGAGGAGGAGCTGTGTCGACCGGCCATGGTGGAGTGGATCTCTGTCGGGTGCTCTCCGGTGAAGACTCAGCAAGTGAGGATGATGTGATTTGGATCTGAATCCTTGTCTTTTTAAATAGGCGGCTCATTTACATAGCTAGGGGGTAAATGTGAAAACTCCCTGGCTCTTCACATTCGCTTGACACGTGGAAAGTGGCCATTATTGGGTGTATAAGCCAAGGAGTACAAACCGTCACAAGGAACCGGACATTATTTTGACAGGTACACAGAATTTGGAGAGGAACCCGCCTTGCAATGCCGAAGATAATACTGCGCGCTGGACTCGTCGTCATTGAAACCTGGTTCGGGGGCTACTGAGGGAGTCCTGGATTAGGGGGTCTCCGGATGGCCGGACTATCTCCGTTGGCCGGACTGTTAGACTATGAAGATACAAGATTGAAGACTTCATCTCGTGTCGGATGGGACTCTACTTGGCGTGGAAGGCAAGCTAGGCAATACGTATATGGATATCTCCTCCTCTGTAACCGACCTTGTGTAACCCTAACCCTCTCCGGTGTCTATATAAACTGAAGGGTTTTAGTCCATAGGACAACAATCACAACATACAATCATACCATAGGCTAGCTTCTAGGGTTTAGCCTCTCTGACCTCGTGGTAGATCTACTCTTGTACTACACATATCCTCAATATTAATCGAGCAGGACGTAGGGTTTTACCTCCATCAAGAGGGCCCGAACCTGGGTAAAACATCGTGTCCCCTGCCTCCTGCTACCATTCGGCCTAGACGCACTGTTCAGGACCCCCTACCCGAGATCCGCCGATTTTGACACCGACAGCAGGTATGATCAAGGTCTCTGCTTGGTGTCCTACCTTTGATGGGACGGACTACCCCTACTGGAAGAATAAGATGCGAATGCATCTTGAGGCAATTGATAACGATCTCTGGTATGTTGTGGAAAATGGTGTTCCCTCTGTCTCACCCTCACTGAACGCTACCGATGTGAAGAGATTCAAGCAACTCGATTCTCAAGCGAAGAATATCATATGTGGCCATCTGAGCAAAGGACAGTATGGAAGAGTGAGTGCTTTGGAAACTGCTAAGCTTATCTGGAATAGGTTGTCCAAAGTGAATGAAGGAGTTTCAACTCAGCGTGACTCTCGAGTTGATGTTCTTCGCAATCTCTTCAACCGCTTCAAAAGACTCTATAATGAAAATGTTCAACAAACCTTCGATCGCCTCACTGACATCTCAAATGAGCTTCAAGCGCTTGGTCCCACTGACATCACCGACCATGAGGTGGTGAAGAAATTGTTGAGATCGCTTGATTCCTCATTTGATACTCTGGCATTGGTGATACAAGAACGAGCTGATTACAAGTCACTTGATCCCGTTGATATCCTCGAGAGGCTAAATACTCATGAGTTCCAGCTTGCTGAAAAGAGAGATCTCTATGCTTCGAGCTATGACAGATCACGTGCACTGAAGGCCAATGCAGTTTCTGAGTCTGAAGATGAAGACTCTGGCAGCAGCCTTGGTGATCCTGAAGAACTGAGCCATGAACTAGCACTGCTCGTGAAGAAATTCCAGAAGTTCTCAAGACGTGGTCGCTTTGGAAGACCCTCAAGGAGCAATGATTCCTCATCCAGTGACTACAAGAAGAGGCTTTGTCACAAATGCAAGAAATCTGGACATTACATTCAAGATTGTCCTCAATAGGAAAAGGAATCAAAGAAGAAGAAATACAAGGATTACAGTTCTGATGATGCGAAGAAAAAGAAGAAATCCTCAAAATCTTCATCATCAAAATCCTCAAAGTCTTCATCTCACAAGAAGAGCAGCTCCAAGAAGACTCGGGCATTCATTGGCAAGGAACACTACAACAAAATCCCCCCTATACCAACGCATATCTACCAACGACTAGCCGAATGCCCCTGCGTTACCACGGAATAATAGAGAACATGTTGACACGTGGTTTCCATTCATACAACGATGACTAATACCTATTATCTCTACCACTTCTTCCCTCCAATAGTTATTGTGCCTCCTGATGCACTCTCGAAGACAAAACAACATCTATGTCCCCACCACTCCTTCCCTCCAACAGTTATTGTGCCTCCTTATGCACTCTCAAAGACAAAACAACATCTATCTCCCCACCACTCCTTCCCCTCTACATCAATAGTCTTCATCCATCTTTGCTCTAGCATTGTTGTCACTTAAGAAAATCAGTCATCTCGCCTTACCTTTGCTTCAGAACCTTTTTGTCATATGCAAATCTATGGCAATGTCCTCGCATACTGTGAGAGATGATGTTATTAATTTTTCAAACTATAATTAATGAAGGCGGCATGCAGTGCAATGCCAATGTTTGCCTCACATTATCCTTTGACCGTAACGAAGATAAGCATTTATGGCTCTGTGGCTCCAAGAATCGTGTAGAAAAACCAAATATGGTGTATAACTGAGAATATCAAACTAAATAAATACTCCCTCTGTCTGAAAAAGACAAGCTTTTTCGGACGGAGGGAGTACTTCAGTGTTCTCCTTGGGTCCTTGAAATTAATGCATAACTCATTAACATGTGACCCAATAGCTCATTCTTTCTGCTAATTCAAACATTTCATGTCTTGAGAAGAAATTCTAGAATTATAGCCCGCAAACCAGCATAAGTAGTACGGCATCAGTCATAAGAATCCTGGCTCCTAGAGCCTTGTGCAACATATATTGAAAAAAAAAGAAATCAACGTAATGGAGCAATGGACGCATGTTGATAGATCTAACAACGGCAAGCGTCGGCGTGGTGATGACACTGATCAGATAGCAGCAAGATGGCACATACGGCAAAGACATTGGCGATCAATGTGAGCAGGAGAGGTCACTGAAACAGTGTTGCTGCACTGCGAGTCACATCCTGGTTCAGGTACAGAGGATCAGCGTGAGCAGCGGAGAAAAATTATGCAAGCAGGTGGCACTGTACTTGAGTAACTGGAGCAACCATGACAATACCTTTGCAAAATGTAAAGTGGGGCTTTCGGCCGGAAGCTTCGTGCAAAGAAATAGATTAAGTTCTTGCAAGATGCACTCTGTCCCCTGCATTGCAACAAATTAAAGTAGAACTGAATAGAGGTCACATAAAGAAAAAGTAATGCACATTTAAACACAACTCTGATGTATTTATTTAAAATAGGATAATAACGATCTAAAAAAGGGTGATCATCAAACAACATGCTGAAATACATTTTTTTCTAAAATAAATAAGTAAACCATAGAATATTTGAAACATTACAGTGGCACGGTGTTCTGTTTCTCTTAACAAATGAACATGGTGAGGATCACGTGATGTGGACAAACAAATATGCCGCATGTTTTTTTTTTCTCTTTCTTTCATTTCACTAATGGAAAGTAAACCATGGCTTCACCTCAGCTGCAATTTATGGAGAAAATTAATGACAAGTTGGTCCCGTCACATTGAGCTTCACCTCAACTGCAATCTACGTAGCAAGTGAATCCATTCTTAACTATACAACCCATAGAGGAATATCATCGTACAAGTTGTATCTGCTCTTAAAGAAGGTACAAGACAACAGCTCAAAAGCTTACAGACATAGAACATCATTGAGTGACATTATGTTAGGTTGCAGTTTTTGCTAGAACTGAGTGTCATTGTCCAAATGTAGTAGGATAGGAAGAAGTGGGTAATCTCTGTCGCACTCGACACCCTCGGCGACACTTGCAGGGAAATTACTGAAGAATTGGGAAATGCTAAAACCAAAATTGAAACCGAGACTTCAGCACTGGGCTATCTCTAGCAGCCAGATTTGGTGCAAGCCATGTTGTGCTCCGGCCGCCGTAGGCTCGTAGGCAATGAAGACGTTGGATCTTCACTGGCCACATACCTTAGGAGTTTGGAGGGAACACTGTCGAACTTGATGTGTCGCCTGGACGGCGTGCTCACAATGACTGACGCGACTTTGGTCGTTGCCTACGCCGCGCTCGCGCACGCCACTCTGCCGCTACCGCGAGCACCAGCCACATCCAGAGTAACTCGGACGATCAATCACACACCTTATTAAGAAATCTGAGGACCTCGAAGAAGGAATCCGAGACAGTGGTCATCACCGGCCTACAACCGAGATCCAGAGCGGCACACCAGTCAACGACAAATCGTAGGACATACACGAGCAGATCGCGATAGAAAAGGCAGAAAGGAAGAAGAGACGAGATTATAGAAGAGCCTTAGAATTGCCTGCATCTGATTTGTGGATCTGCGACGTCATCGCCGTGTGTGGACGCCGGTCTCGCCTTCGCCATTGTCGACGTGCACGACGGTTGCGAGCTCACCGGTGCTGCCACCTCTCCTTTCGGTCCCGTGTGAGACCCTATGGTTTCCCCGGGCCTCCTCCCACACCGACCCCAACCGTAAGAACAAGGGGAGGCACGAGGCAACGATGGAAACGAACCGTGGGCGGCGGCCGAGAAGGGCGATTCGTCGTGGTAGATTGGTGTCAGGGCGAGGCGGGGTGGCGATTTTTCTGTGCGGGGAGATCGAAGTGGAGGCAAGCGGTTGGGGGAGATGGGGCGTGGGATGTGCGTTGGCAACAAACCGGGCGGTGAAGGGTGGGGAGGTGATGATCGGGAGCGAGGGCTCGAGCGGGACGTGTTTGTCTGGCGGCAGTCTGTTCTCTTTTTTTCGAGCGACGATAGGTGGGAGAGTGGGCAGTTTTTCAGATATCTCGTGCGTGCCGGATGGACCGATCGAGCGATTTTTTCGGCGTGCCATCGAGGGGTGGGAGGATGGTCGAACCATCACGACGACGACAGATTCTCTTTTAATAATAGAGATATTCTCCTTTAATAGTAGAGATATGATAAGATGTATTGTTTGTTTCCACCTCCCACGCCCACCTCGCCAGCTTAGCGCTAACCTCCTCCTCGTTCCCTAGAAAGCAGCTTATAATCTCCCCACGTACCCACCTCCCCCAGATTTTTCTATCCCCAATCTCTCTCTCTCTCTCTCTCATCCCCAATTCGCCTCTCAGCCGAGCTCCATGACCACGCCGCTGCCTCGGCACCACCGATTCCGGTTAGCTCCGGTGCTCTCCCGCGAAGTTTCTCACCAGCCCGTCTGTCCCTCGGTGCTCTCCACCGACCCCGTGCCGCCGCGACGTCCTCCGCCCACCTACCGCAACCCTACTGGTCGCCGTGGGTCGCCGGCGCGGCTGCCGCGCCTCCTCTGGTTTCTGGCTTGGTCTCGGCGGTGTTGCTCTGCTTCGGCTACCTCACCTCCGACATTGACGGTTTAGTAAGGCACTCTCCTCTACCCGTACTCTCTCTGGTGCTTTGTGAGGACATGGCCATCGTGCCATGGTCGATTCTTTGCTGGCAATCACGACTGTGATCTAAACTATCTTATTATTTGCCTGATGCACTACCACCTGCGCTCGCTTGTACCTGCATCCACGCCGCCCCAGTCTTGAGTTCTCTATTGTACGCTCAAATACAACTGCCTAGTGTTAGCCATCGTCGTATTGTACATCACAGCTGGATAAGAACCCATCACGGTCAGTGATCTTGCTGGAGGCCCAAATATTCAGTTCATTTAAGTTTGGGGCTTGCATTATACATAGAGAAAGAAGTTTAGAGCAAAAAACAACAACACTGTATATCAGTTCAGTATTACAAGAGAACAATATGGTACATTAACAAACGAGGATTTCTTTTAAAAGTGTGTACACCATGACATAGTTGTAACATATTCCTACCCTGATTAGTCATAAATAAAATTGATAAAGACTAAACAGTTTAACGTGGGTTACTGAAACCTTTTTATGTGTGTTTTTTAGAGAACTAATTACAACTGAATCAACTACAGATTTGATGTCAACTGGCAAAAGCAATTAGGAAGAAAGGATTGTCAATGCGGTTCGGATAAGTCAGCTAGCGGGCCATATTTGTCTAGAAAAGAATAGGCAGAAATGTAACAGGACCTAGCAAATATTGAGACTACTTGAGTATAAAAAGACTGAGTCATAAATTTGGACTGCAACCTGTCCCAGGAGCATTCTGACAAGTTATACCACTGCGTACAAATTCTAATGAAAACTATGTAACTTGTTCAAAATGCAAAAATCAGATTATGTTAACTATGTAAACTTTGCTGAAAATCATTTTCCTTTTCGAAACGCACTTAGCATATCTTTTTTCTTTCATGAATACGCAAGCTGCATATTTTTTCATTGATAGAAAGAGAGTACAAGCATGAGGTTGCAACGCTTACAAGGCCATGTACACGCTAGGCATGGTGTACAGGCGTAGGAGTAGACTAGAACAAGGGGGTTAATTTACTCAGCCACAAAACAAAAAACTGGAAACTACGCGCCAGGGATGATGTTTTGTAACCCATTGGCGCCAGCCTTGGCCCATAGGCGCGCCTCTTCCTTGATGGTATCGGAGATGAGGGTGAGCGATGGTCTGGCTCCGTCGAAGATGCATGCATTGCGGTGCTTCCAGAGCCACTGTGCAGATGGAGGCCGGCGTGTGGTCGTGGATAGAGCTCTACCAAGTCTGGAAGGGTGTGTTGGGGTCAGGGAGGTTGACCGCCGCGCGAGCCCAACCGAGAATCTCATGCCAAACTTAGCATATATATTACTTAGTATATCCAGTTGTGGTGCATTATATATGTTTAAATTTTCTTGCTGCTATGTGCACAGATGAGTCCTTGCCTATTTCGTTGTCACAGTTCTGTAATACTATAGGAATAAGTATCACATGCGTCCATCCCTAATCTCAGCTTCCCTTACAGGTTCTGAAATTGACCTTGCTTCAGCCAACATGCGTGTGGTCGTTCTGTCTCTTAGCAGGTAAACTGATACACCATAATCCTGAATTTAATATATTTCATTTGGCTCCATCGTATGTACAATTATATACACTACAATCTTAGTTTGGGAGCAGTTCTTGCATTGATGTATTATCCAAGATAAATCATTGCAGAATCAGTAGAATATTAAGATGACACTCGCACGAATATTCTAACATGTGTTTGCATGAATCACAACTAAATAAGATGCATTGCTGAACCTCTCTTCCCACGTCTTTTTTATCTTAACTCACCCCCACGTCTTGTTATTGTAAGTAGCGAATCAATTTCTTTTTATTTTTCTGTAAACATCCTGAATTCCACCGTTTCTAGAAACAGAACTCCCTATTTTTTTCCTAGAGAAGCCCAAACAAACATGTGCCCTTTCAGGGGTCGAGGCCATGGCTCACGTCTGGGGCTCAACACATCTGAATCTCCTCTTGTGGTACATGTCCCCATCTCTGTTCAGGGTGGCGCTACAAGATCAAATCGAAACCAGATCACATGGCAGCTCAGTCTGGTATGTACATCATTCCCAACTGCTAATTAATTATTCCGTGATGTCTTCTCGTTTACTAACCAGAGCATGCTCTTGTCTGTACTAAGTAGATCATGCATTCCTTCAAGGTTGAGTCAGGGCCTAGGTAGGTGTGATGACGAGCACA
>NC_057800.1:38862262-38884999 GCF_018294505.1 Triticum aestivum
CCTTATAGTTCATTGTTTTTCGTGTTGTTGCTTCTGCAGGTTCTGAAAATTCATTCATAGGAAATTCTAACGCGTGACTATACATAATTTTGTATTTTCCAGAGGTCTCTACATTGTATTTTCCATAATTGGAAAATACTTATCATTTAATTTGGAGCTGATGCAAGATGCCAAATTTATTTAATACATGGTTATAAGTTGCATAATCTGCAATGTTGTTTAATAAACTCATCTTGAAAATGTTCTTGCCTTTAGATTATTATAATTAGCCGCACATCTATATCTATATCAGCGTCTTCTTAAATCACATTTGTGAGCATTTATCACACTACCTAATTTAGGTACATCCAAATCTAGCCTGGTGTGAATTATTTTCTTTGAACATAAAGTATTTTTGAATTGTGGAAACCTTGCATCTATTTGTATTTTCTGGAAAGCTGCAGATCTTTCTTTGAAAACGAAGGATCTGTGATATGTCAGCACAAGTTTTTTTTCAAAGGAGGTACCTCATTTCTTACATAGTATGTTCATTTCAAGGTTTAACTCAATTAACACACAACATATTTGTTCATAAGAAAGCAATGATCAAAAGTATTTGTTGAATGTTGGCTGTTACTCTCCTTTTCTGCGTACAAAGCTGATAATGTCATGGCATTCAACTTCTGTATGGTGCCCCTCTACATTTTGTTGCTCTATTAACCTGATTTCTCTACTGTAAGGTACTCATGTCATGTTTTGTTTCTCTAGATTGCCAAGATAAATGGATGATGCTGTTGGGGATCGTAGCAGAAATTTAAAATTTTCTACGCATCATCAAGGTCAATCTATGGAGTAATCTAGGAACGAGGGGAAGGGGAGTGCATCTACATACCCTTGTAGATCGCTAAGCGAAAGCGTTCAAGTGAACGCGGTTGATGGAGTCGTACCCGCCGTGATCCAAATCACCGATGATTCTAGCGCCGAACGGACGACACCTTCACGTTCAACACACGTACGGAACGGAGACGTCTCCCACGCCTTGATCCAGCAATGAAGAAGGAGAGGTTGAGGAAGAGAGTCCAACAGCAGCACGATGGCGTGGTGATGATGGAGTGGCAGTTCTCCGGCAGGGCTTTGCCGAGCTCACGCGAAGGAGGAGAGGTATTGGAGGGGAGGGGCTGCGCCAGGTTTAAGGGTGTGGCCGCCCTCCCACCCCTCCACTATTTATAGGTGGGGGGAGAGGGGGCTGGCCCCCTAGATCCCATCTAGGGTTGGGGGCAGCGGCCAAGGGGGGAGGAGTGCCTCCCAAGTCAAGTGGAGGCCCTCCCTCGTTAGGGTTTCCCCTCTCCCATGTGCATGGGCCTTGGGGGGCTAGTGCCCTTGGCCCATTAAGGTTAGGGCGCCCCCCTACAGCCCATGCTGCTGTATTGGATGTGGTGGAACATTTTCCGGACCTCCGGACCCCTCCGGAATCCTCTGGAATCTTCCGGAAGCTTCCCGGTACAATACCGGAAAAAACCGAACTTTTCCCGGAACCCGAACAACAACTTTACATATATAAATCTTTACCTCCGGACCATTCCGGAACTCCTCGTGACGTCCGGGATCTCATCCGGGACTCCGAGCAACATCCGGTAATCACATACAAGTCTTCCTAATAACCCTAGAGTCATCGAACCTTAAGTGTGTAGACCCTACGGGTTCGGTAACCATGCAGACATGACCGAGACAACTCTCCGGCCAATAACCAACAGCTGGATCTGGATACCCATGTTGGCTCCCACATGTTCCACGATGATCTCATCGGATGAACCACGATGTCGAGGATTCAATCAATCCTGTATTCAATTCCCTTTGTCCAGCGGTATTGTACTTGCCCGAGATTCGATCGTCGGTATCCCGATACCTTGTTCAATCTCGTTACCGTCAAGTCTCTTTACTCGTTCCGTAAGACATCATCTCGTGATCAACTCCTTGGTCACATTGTGCACATTATGATGATGTCCTACCGAGTGGGCCCAGAGATACCTCTCTGTTACACGGAGTGACAAATCCCAGTCTCGATTCGTGCCAACCCAACAGACACTTTCGGAGATACCTGTAGTGAACCTTTATAGCCACCCAGTTACGTTGTGACGTTTGGCACACCCAAAGCACTCCTACGGTATCCGGGAGTTGCACAATCTCATGGTCTAAGAAAATGATACTTGACATTAGAAAAGCTTTAGCAAACGAACTACACGATCTTGTGCTAGGCTTAGGATTGGGTCTTGTCCATCACATCATTCTCCTAATGATGTGATCCCGTTATCAACGACATCCAATGTCCATGGTCAGGAAACCGTAAACATCTATTGATCAACGAGCTAGTCAACTAGAGGCTTACTAGGGACATGGTGTTGTCTATGTATCCACACATGTATCTGAGTTTCCTATCAATACAATTCTAGCATGGATAATAAACTATTATCATGAACAATGAAATATAATAATAATAACTAATTTATTATTGCCTCTAGGGCATATTTCCAACAGTCTCTCACTTGCACTAGAGTTAATAATCTAGTTCACATCGCCATGTGATTAACACTCACAGGTCACATCGCCATGTGACCAACATCCAAAGAGTTTACTAGAGTCACTAATCTAGTTCACATCACTATGTGATTAATACTCAATGAGTTCTGGGTTTGAACATGTTATGCTTGTGAGAGAGGTTGTAGTCAACGGGTCTTGCCATATTCAGATCCCTATGTATTTCGCAAAACTTTATATCGTAGATGCTGCTACCACGTTTCACTTGGAGCTATTCCAAATTATTGCTTCATTATACGTATCCGGTATCTCTACTCAGAGCTATCCAGATAGGTGTTAAGCTTGCATCGACGTAACTCTTTATGTCGAACTCTTTATCACCTCCATAACCGAGAAACATTTCCTTATTCCTCTAAGGATAATTTTGACCGCTATCTGGTGATCCAGTCCTAGATCACCTTTGTACCCTCTTGCCAGACATGTGGCAAGGCACACATCAGGTGCGGCACTCAGCATGGCATACCGTATAGAGCCTATGACAAAAGCATAGGGGACGACCTTCATCCTTCCTCTTTCTTCTGCCGTGGTCAATCTTCGAATCTTACTCAACTTCACACCTTACAACTCAGGTAAGAACCCCTTCTTTGACTAATCTATTTTGAACTCCTTCAAAAACATGTCAAGGTGTGCGGTTTTTGAAAGTATCATCAGGCGTCTTGATCTATCTCTATAGATCTTGATGCCCGATCTGTAAGCAGCTTTATCCAGGTCTTCCTTTGAAAAACACTCTTCAAACAACCGTTTATGCTTTCCAGAAATTCTACATTATTTCGGATCAACAATATGTCATCCACATATACTTATCAGAAATGTTTTAGTGCTCCCACTCACTTTCTTGTAAATACAAGTTTCTAGCAAACATTGTATAAACCTAAAAGCTTTGATCACACCATCAAAGCATATATTCTGAATCCGAGATGCTTGCTCTAGTCCATAGAAGGATCGCTGGAGCCAGCATACCTTTTAGCATCCTTAGGATCGACAAAACTTTGATTGTATCAGATACAACTCTTTCTTACGAAAACTGGTAAGAAAACTTGTTTTTGACATCCATCTGTTAGATTTCATAATCGAAAAATACAACTAATGCTAACATGATTCTGACGGACTTAAGCATCGCTACAGGTGAGAAATTCTCATCGTAGTCAACTCCTTGAACTTGTGAAAAGACTCTTTCCCACAAGTCGAGCTTCATAGACGGTAACACTACCGCCCACGTCCGTCTTCTTCTTAAAGATCCATTTATCTCAATGGCTTGCCGATCAGCGGGCAAGTCCACCAAAGTCCATACTTTGTTCTGATACATGGATCCTATCTTGGATTTCATGGTTTCTAACCATTTGTCGGAAATCGCTTCTCCATAGCTCGTAGGTTCATTGTTGTCTAACAACATGATATCTAAGACAGGATTACCGTACCACTCAGGAGTAGTACATATCCTTGTCGACTTACGGGGTTCGATAGCAACTTGATCCGAAGCTTCATGATCACTATCATTAACTTCCTATTCAACAGACGTAGGCGCCACAGAAAACGTCTTTCTGTGTTGCATCACTCTTTGGTTGAAGTAAAGGTTCGACAACCTCATCAAGTTCTATCTTCCTCCCACTCAATTCCTTCGAGAGAAACTCCTTCTCGAGAAAGGACCCGTTCTTAGCAACAAAGAATTTTCCCTCGGATCAGAGATAGAAGGTATACCCAACTGTCACCTTTGGGTATCCTATGAAGATGTGTTTGTCCGCTTTGGGTTCGAGCTTCTCCAGTTGAAGCCTTAAGCATCGCAGCCCCAAACATTAAGAAACGACAACTTTGGTTTCTTGCCAAACCAATGTTCACACGACGTCGTCTCAACGGACTTAGATGGTGTCCTATCTAAAGTGAATGCATCTGTCTCTAACGCATAACCTCAAAATGAAAACGGTAGATCGGTAAGAGACATTATAGATCGCACCATATCTCATAAGGTTCGATTATGACGTCCGGACACACCATTACACTGTGGTGTTCCAGGTGGCTTCAACTGCGTAACAATTCCACAATGTCTTAAGTGATTGCCAAACTCATAACTCAGAAAATCCCCTTTTGATCGGATCATAGGAACATGATCTTCTTTTTTATGACGATTCTTAACTTCACTCTGAAATCGCTTGAACTTTTCAAACGTTTCAAACTTGTGCTTCATTAAGTAAATATACCTATATCTACTCAAATCGTCAGTGAAGATGAGAAAATAGAGATATCCACCGCACGCTTCAATTCTCATTGGATCACACGCATCAGCATGCATGATTTCCAACAAGTCACTTGCCCGTTTCATTGTACCTGAAAACGGGGTCTTAGTCATCCTGCCCATGAGGCATGGCTCGCATGTGTCAAGTGATTCAAAATCAAGTGACTCCAAACATCCATCGATATGGAGTTTCTTCATGCATCTTACGCCAATATGACCTAAGCGGCAGTGCCACGAGAAAGTGGTACTATCATTATTAACTCTACATCTTTTGGCGTGAACATGTGTATTACCACGACCGAGATTCAATGAACCATTCACATAGGGTGCATGACCATGAAAGGTATCATTCATGTAAACAGAATAACCATTATTCTCTAACTTAAATGAATGACCATATTGCAATGAACATGATCTAATCATATTCATGCTCAACGTAGACACCTGATAACATTTATTTAGGTTCAATACTAATCCTGAAGGCAGATGGAGCGTGCGATGGTGATCTCATCAACTTTGGAAACACTTCCAACACACATCGTCACCTCGCCCTTAGCCATTCTCCGTTTAGTCCGTAGCTTTTGCTTCAAGTCATCAATAATAGTAACTGAACCGTTATCCAATACCCAGGTGCTACGAGGAGTACTAGTGAGGTACACATTAATAACACGTATAAATTTTGTTGAAGTTGCCAACCTTTTTATCTACCATGCATTTGGGGTAATTCCGCTACCAGTGACCGTTGCCCTTACAATAGAAGCATTTAGTCTTGGGTTTGGGTTCAACCTTGGGTTCCTTCACTGGAGCGGCAACTGGTTTGCCATCCATGAAGTTTCCCTTCTAGCCCTTTCCCTTCTTGAAACCAGTGGTCTTGTCAAACCATCAACACTTGATGCTCCTTCTTGATTTCTACCTTTTGCGGTCTTAAGCACCGCGAACAGCTCCGGGATCAACTCCATCCCTTGCATGTCATAGTTCATCACGAAGATCTAGTAGCTTAGTGATAGTGGCTAGAGAACTCTATCAATCACTATCTTATCTGGAAGTTTAACTCCCACTTGATTTAATTGATTGTAGCACCCAGACATTCTGAGCACATGCCCACTAGCTGAGCTATTCTCCTCCATCTTGTTGGCAAAAGAACTTGTCAAAGGTCTCATACCTCTCAACACGGGCATGAGCCTGAAATCCCAATTTCAGCTCTTGGAACATCTCATATGTCTTATGATGTTCAAAACGTCATTGGAATCCCGATTCTAAGCCGTAAAGTATGGTGCACTAAACTATCAAGTAGTCATCAGGATGTGTCTCTCATGTGTTCACAACATCCACACACGACATTGTAGGGGTTTGCACATCGAGCGGTGCATCAAAGACGTAAGCCTTCTGTGTAGCAGTGAGGACACTCCTCGGACTATGGACCTAGTCCGCATCATTGCTTACAATATCTTTCAACTTAATCTTTCTCTAGGAACGTATTGAAATAGGGAGCTACAAAGTGAGCTATTTATCTACAACATATTCGCAAAGACAATTTAGACTATGTTCATGATAATTGAGTTCATCTAATCAAATTATTTAATGAACTCCCACTTAGATATACATCCCTCTAGTCATCTAAGTGAAACATGATCCGAATCGACTAGGCCGTGTCCGATCATCACGTGAGACGGACTAGTCATCAACGGTGAACATCTCATGTTGATCGTATCTTCTATACGACTCATGTTCGACCTTTCGGTCTTCCGTGTTCCGAGGTCATGTCTGTACATGCTAGGCTCGTCAAGTCAACCTAAGTGTTTCGCATGTGTCTCGAGGTCATGTATGTACATGCTAGGCTCGTCAACACCCGTTGTATTCGAACGTTAGAATCTATCACACCCGATCATCACATGGTGCTTCGAAACAACGAACCTTCGCAACGGTGCACAGTTAGGGGGAACACTTTTCTTGAAATTTTAGTGAGGGATCATCTTATTTAAGCTACCGCCGTTCTAAGCAAATAAGATGTAAAAACATCGCATGCAATCAAATAGTGACATGATATGGCCAATATCATTTTGCTCCTTTTGATCTCCATCTTCGGGGCTCCATGATCATCGTTGTCACCGGCATGACACCATGATATCCATCATCATATCTTCTTGAAGTTGTCTCGTCATCTATTACTTCTACTACTTTGGCTAACACTTTAGCAATAAAGTAAAGTAATTACATGACGTTTATGTTGACACGCAGGTCATAAATAAATTAAGACAACTCCTATGGCTCCTGCCGGTTGTCATACTCATCGACATGCAAGTCGTGATTCCTATTACAAGAACATGATCAATCTCATACATCACATATATCATTCATCACATCCTTTTGGCCATATCACATCACAAGGCATATGCTGCAAAAACAAGTTAGACGTCCTCTAATTGTTGTTGCAAGTTTTTACGTGGCTGCTATAGGTTTCTAACAAGAACGTTTCTTACCTGCGCGAAAACCACAACGTGATATGCCAATTTCTATTTACCCTTCATAAGGACCCTTTTCATCGAATCCGATCCGACTAAAGTGGGAGAGACAGACACCCGCTAGCCACCTTATGCAACTAGTGCATGTCAGTCGGTGGAACCAGTCTCACGTAAGAGTACGTGTAAGGTCGGTCCGGGCCCCTTCATCCCACGATGCCGCCGAATCAAGATAAGACTAGCAACGGCAAGTAAATTGACAATATCGACTCCCACAACTACTTTGTGTTCTACTCGTGCATAGAAACTACGCATAGACCTAGCTCATGATGCCACTGTTGGGGATCGTAGCAGAAATTTAAAATTTTCTACGCATCACCAAGATCAATCTATGGAGTAATCTAGCAACGAGGGGAAGGAGAGTGCATCTACATACCCTTGTAGATCGCTAAGCAGAAGCGTTCAAGTGAACGCGGTTGATGGAGTCATACTCGTCGTGATCCAAATCACCGATGATCCTAGCGCCGAACGGACGGCACCTCCGCGTTCAACACACGTACGGAATAGAGACGTCTCCCATGCCTTGATCCAGCAAGGAAGAAGGAGAGGTTGAGGAAGAGAGTCCAACAGCAGCACGACAGCGTGGTGGTGATGGAGTGGCAGTTCTCCGGCAGGGCTTCGCCAAGCTCACGTGGAGGAGGAGATGTATTGGAGGGGAGGGGCTGCGCCAGGTTCAAGGGTGTGGCCGTCCTCCCACCCCTCCACTATTTATAGGTGGGGAGAGAGGGGGCTGGCCCCCTAGATCCCATCTAGGGTTGGGGCGGCGGCCAAGGGGGAGAGGAGTGCCTCCCAAGTCAAGTGGAGGCCCTCCTCCTTAGGGTTTCCCCTCTCCCATGCGCATGGGCCTTGGGGGGCTGGTGCCCTTGGCCCATTAAGGTTAGGGCTCCCCCTACAGCCCATGCTGCTATATTGGACGTGGTGGAACATTTTCCGGACCTTCGGAATTCTCCGGAACCTTCCGGAAGCTTCCCGGTACAATACCGGAAAAAACCAAACTTTTCCCGGAACCCGAACAACAACTTTCCATATATAAATCTTTACCTCCAGACTATTCCGGAACTCCTCGTGACATCCGGGATCTCATCCGGGACTCCAAACAACATTCGATAATCACACACAAGTCTACCTAATAACCCTAAGTGTGTAGACCCTACGGGTTCGGGAACCATGCAGACATGACCGAGACAACTCTACGGCCAATAACCAACAGCGGGATCTGGATACCCATGTTGGCTCCCACATGTTCCACGATGATCTCATCGGATGAACCACGATGACGAGGATTCAATCAATCATGTATTCAATTCCCTTTGTCCAGCGGTATTGTACTTGCCCGAGATTCGATCGTCGGTATCCCGATACCTAGTTCAATCTCGTTACCGTCAAGTCTCTTTACTCGTTCCGTAACACATCATCTCGTGATCAACTCCTTGGTCACATTGTGCACCTTATGATGATGTCCTACCGAGTGGGCCCAGAGATACCTCTCTGTTACACGGAGTGACAAATCCCAGTCTCGATTCGTGCCAACCCAACAGACACTTTCGGAGATACCTGTAGTGAACCTTTATAGCCACCCAGTTACGTTGTAACGTTTGGCACACCCAAAGCACTCCTACGGTATCCGGGAGTTGCACAATCTCATGGTCTAAGAAAATGATACTTGACATTAGAAAAGCTTTAGCAAACGAACTACACGATCTTGTGCTAGGCTTAGGATTGGGTCTTGTCCATCACATCATTCTCCTAATGATGTGATCCCGTTATCAACGACATCCAATGTCCATGGTCAGGAAACCGTAACCATCTATTGATCAACGAGCTAGTCAACTAGAGGCTTACTAGGGACATGGTGTTGTCTATGTATCCACACATGTATCTGAGTTTTCTATCAATACAATTCTAGCATGGATAATAAACGATTATCATGAACAATGAAATATAATAATAATAACTAATTTATTATTGCCTCTAGGGCATATTTCCAACAGATGCATGGCTCAGATGTTGATTGCAAGGCCAAGAATGGGGTTACTATTAGATAATCAGAATGTCATTTTCACGATCAATGATTCAAACTTTGTAGTAGATCGCAAGGTCAAGAATTATGATAAAACTAGATAGTTTCGCATCTTGTAATCTTTGGATCATGTTCTATGCAACGCTACACAATCGAATTAATATATGAGGAAGGTTTATTATATTGTGGCTCCTATACAGTATTGATGTTGACCAAAAAAAATTGGATGACAATATATAAAATATCATCAATCAATCATGATATTTAGCAAAGCCTCTATAGTAGTTGCAACGATATAACATATGATTGTGCAGGGTGGTCACCAACGTATCTGGAGTGGCTTCAACTCTATATGTTGCTACCTTACAACGCATCTACATGCCGTTTACCAACGCATGTGTATACGTTGTTGTAGACCTTAGCAACGCCACCAACGACAACGCATAGTAATCCGTTGGTGTAGACCATAGCAACACATATATGTACATACGACAACGCATCGATGCATTGCTGAAGGGGTGTTCTTGTTGTAGTGGAAATGAACTCTGAGGCTGAATCTGAAGAAAATGAGGAAGAGGAGGCATCTGAGGAGTCCGAATCCGGTGTGGCGAGCCTAGCCCTCGCTACTGCATTCGTCAACAAGTCTATCTTCAACACTGAAGAAAATGACCTCACCAACAAGGCTGACGAAGGCAATGATGACTATGCTCCCACCTATTCCTAATATACCTCCTCTGAATCAAGTGAGAATGAATCTGATGAAAATCCTAAGCCCAGCTACTCTAAACTTGCTAAGATTGTTGTAAAACAACAAAGGTCTTTTGAAAAGGTTCAAAACATGCTAGACAAAAGTGATGATATGTTGGGTGAAGAAATGGATCGCACTAAAACCTTGACTGAAAATCTTCAGAGACTTCAGACCAGGTTTGACAACCTTCAAGGTCATCATAACACTCTCTTATCTGATCATAAGAAGCTTTCTTATGAATTTCTTCAAAGAAAGAAAGATCTTGAAAAGCTAAGAGTGAGTTATGAAGATCTTCAAAAGGAGCGCGATTCATTACTTACTCAACAAATCAGCGCTGCTCGGAAAGAATTTGTTCCTCCATGTTTGAAATGCATTGAACGTGGATCTGCTAATTCTTCACCTGAATGTTCAAATGCTTCTAATGTTTCAAATTCTTCACCTGCCTCTGCTATCACTAATTCCTCATCTAAGGACATTGCTAGTATCACTGACGATGTAGGGCTGAAGGAATTGTACATGACAGGCATGTACAAAAGCCTCAAAGGGCATCAGACTCTTTGTGATGTGCTGAAAAAGCAGATCCTCAACAGGAACCCTAGGAAAGAGGGTATCGCCTTTGAGAGGAAACTCAATGCTGATGGTACATATTGGAAGCCTGAGCAGTACCCCAAAACCTCATGGGTTGCTGCAAAGGGACCTCCAGTTGATCCATCTAATCTATCTGGCTTTACATGTGAATCTTCTCATTCTTCTGATGAGTCATTTGACTCCAACTATAAACTGTTCAAAAATCAGAATGGTGAAGTATTTGCTAGATATGTTGGCACTAACTGCAGGAACGGTTCCCCTGTTAAGAAAATCTGGGTTCCCAAAAGGTGCCTTGAAAGTCTTTAGGTGAATGTCCTCATGACACCACTTGTGAAGAATAGGAACCCCAGATCAAATTCTTCATATGGATCCAAGTCCTCATATGGACCAAATTCCTCAAAAGGATCAAAGTTCTCATATGAATATCATCGTGCTAACAACTTTGTTTCGCAGGGAAGGACTAAGGGCTATGAATATGAGCATTATTCTTCTAATCATTATGTTCATAAGTCCTCGAAGAATTTCTCTGCTTATTCATATGCTTACCCTAACCCCTCTTATGTGAAACGAAATGGTCTGGCTTCTATGCCACCTTTCTCGTATGGAGCTCGCAGAGTGATGAACTCTTTGCCACCCCTTCAGATATGGGTGGTGAAGAAAAAGAACTAATCTCTTCTGCAGGGTCAAGTCTCTAGACGTGTGTAAACGTCTGAAGAATTTGCTGGAGACCTGAAAAATGCCTGAAAGGACGCGGGCTAATCATGAAGAAATGAACTTTCATTTCTCATGTCCTCATACTGCTATATCTGTCTTACTACTTGATGAAATTGATCTGATGAATTTTGATATCATATTCTTCACTGATGAAGTATATGAGTTCGTAAGCTACACTAATTCATCTGCAGGATGATCAACCCAAAGCCAGTGAGTGGGTCCTCGATAGTGGATGTACAAATCACATGACTGGTGACAAGAATCTATTAATGGATGCTCCCTTATCACCATCACATCTGAAGCATATCATCTTCGCTGACAAAGGCAAAAGTCAGGTATTGGGTCTAGGTAAGGTTGCGATCACAAAGGATCGACACATGGACAAAGGCATGCTTGTCGAGTCCTTGGGATACAACCTCATGTCTGTCTCAATGCTTTGCGATCTCGATATGGTTATTGTCTTTGGTAAGTATCGTTATGTTGTGGTTATGGAAGCTGACAATTCCAAAGTCTTCGAAGGCTTTAGGAGAGGAGACTTGTATATTGTTGATTTCTCTACAGGACTGCAACCAGCCGTGTGCCTACTTGCAAAAGCTTCAGAAGGCTGGCTCTGGCATCGACGACTTGGTCATGCAGGCATAAGGAATTTGCACACGCTTGCGAAGAAGAAGCATGTCATTGGCATTGAGAATGTCAAATTCCTCAAGGATCACTTATGCGGAGCCTGTGAAGCTGGAAAGATGACCAAGGCCAAGCATCCAGCGAAGACTATCATGACCACTACTCGTCCATTTGAATTGCTTCATATGGATCTCTTCGGTCCTAACCATTATTCTGCAGTTTCAAATGATGCATCTCAATATGGCTTTGTTATTGTTGATGATTACTCTCGTTACACATGGGTACACACTGTTACTTACAAACATGAAATGCAGGAAGTCTTCAAACGATTTTCCTCCAGGGCTTCAACCAACTTTGGTGTGAAGATCAAGCACATCAAAAGTGACAATGGAACTGAGTTCAAGAATTCTGGTCTTGATGACTATCTTGATGAACTTGGTATTACTCATGAGTTATATGCTCCTTATACTCCTCAACAGAATGGCGTCATGGAGCGCAAGAACAAGACTCTTGCGGAGATGGCTCGCACTATGCTTGATGAATACAAAATGCCTCGTCGTTTTTGGATTGATGCAATTGATACTGCGTGTCACATCATCAACAGAGTATATCTTCACAAATTCTTCAAGAAGACTGCCTATGAACTCCTCACTGACAGGAAACCCAAATGTGAGTTATTTCAAAGTCTTCGGTGCTAAATGTTGGACTAGAGATCCTCATCACAATGCAAAATTTGCACCGAAAGCACATGAAGGTTTTATGCTTGGTTACGGAAAGGACTCGCACACCTACAGAGTCTTCAACAATGTTCTTCACAAGGTTTTTGAAACTGTAGATGTGCGGTTCGATGAAACTAATGGCTCGCAAAGAGAGCACCTACCTTCTGTGATAGATGAACCAGCACCTGAGGAATCTATCAAATTCAAGGCTACTGAGGATGTCATCCCTACCGAAGAATCCACTGAAGAATTCATTCCAGAACGTGAAGAACGTCGAGCTAATGCACCTGAAGAAAATGCTGAAGGAAATGGTGTTGAAGAAAATGCTAATCAAATTCCTCGACGACAACCAGCTCATCCTCGCGCTACAAAAGAATTGCAAGTTGAAAAGATCATCAATGACATTGAAGCACCAGGTCCTCTCACACGCTCAAAAGCTTCACATTTATCTAACTTTTGTGGGCACTATGCTTTTGTCTCTATCACAGAACCCACTAAGGTAGATGAAGCATTTCTGGAGCCTGAGTGGATTCAGGCCATGCAATAAGAATTACATCAGTTCGAGCTCAACAACGTCTGGGAACTGGTCAAACGTCCAGATCCTCGCAAGCACAATATCATTAGCACAAAGTGGATCTACCGCAACAAGCAAGATGAAAATGGCCTTGTGGTGAGGAATAAGGCACGGCTTGTAACTCAAGGCTACACACAGGTTGAAGGAATTGATTTCGATGAAACTTTTGCACCTGTTGCTAGACTTGAGGCTATTCGCATATTACTTGCTTATGCTAACCATCATGATATCACTCTATATCAAATGGATGTGAAAAGTGCATTCCTCAATGGTAAGCTTGAGGAAGAAGTATATGTTGCTCAACCCCCAGGTTTTGAAGTTCCAAAGAATCCTGACAAAGTCTTCAGACTCAACAAGGCCCTCTATGGCCTCAAGCAGGCCCCTCGGGCGTGGTATGATACTTTGAAGGAATTCCTCATGAAGGAAGGCTTCAAACCTAGTTCACTTGATCCTACTCTTTTCACTAAATCTTATGATGGTGAACTATTTGTGTGTCAAATATATGTTGATGATATTATCTTTGGTTGTACTTACCAACATTATAGTGATGAATTTGCCTATATGAAGAGTGAAGAATATCAAATGTCTATGATGGGAGAATTGAAATTCTTCTTAGGTCTTTAAATTCGTCAACGGTGCAATGGCATATTCATATCTCAGGAGAAATACCTCAAGGATGTACTCGGAAATTTGGCATGCAATATTGCAAAGGCGTCAAAATTCCTATGCCCACAAATGGCCATCTGTGCACTGATGAAAATGGTATTGACTTCGATCATAAGGTATACCGCTCCATGATTAGTTCTTTATTGTATTTATGTGCATCTAGGCCGGATATAATGCTTAGTGTTTGCATGTGTGCCCGATTTCAAGCTACACCGAAGGAATCACACCATAAGGCTGTGAAACATATTCTTCGATATCTAGCTCACACACCAACACTTGGATTATGGTACCCCAAGGGCTCATTTTTTGATCTCATTGGATATTCTGACTCTGACTATGCTAGTGATCGTGTGGACCGCAAGTCAACATCTGGTACATGTCATTTCCTCGGACGATCTTTGGTCTGTTGGTCCTCGAAGAAACAGAACTGCGTATCACTGTCTACTGCTGAAGCTGAGTACATTGCTGCTGGTTCTTGCTGTGCTCAACTGCTATGGATGAAGCAAACTCTCAAGGACTACGGTGTCAACGTGAAGAATGTGCCTCTCCTCTGTGACAATGAGAGTGCCATCAAGATTGCTCACAACCCAGTTCAGCACTCGAACACAAAGCACATTCAGATTCGTCATCATTTTCTTCGCGATCATGTGTTAAAGGGCGACATTTCTATTGAGCATGTGAAGACTGAAGAACAGCTAGCCGATATCTTCACAAAGCCCTTGGATGAGAAGAGATTTAGCAAGTTGCGGTGTGAGCTAAATATCCTAGAATCTTCGAGTGTTCTTTGAAAAGGACACTCATCCTAACACTTATGCAAAATTGATGACTTAGATGTGCAACACATGAAGAAACGTTTTTCTTCAATAAATGAAGAATAACACTCTAAGTGTGAAGAAATTAACGAAGAATTTGATTCTCAGAACCCTACGACAATTGTACGCGGTGTCTGAAATCATCATTCTTATACGGTGGGTCATGCCACCACAAAAGTTGAAGATCTTCAATTTGAGTTTTTCCTCAGTTTTTGAAATTCCTCAGTTGTTCATATTCTTCAACTTTGCATTTTCTTCACTGTTTCCATCGTTTTTCTTCATTGTTCATATATAGGTTTATGTCCTCTATAGCATTCACTTATGGCTAATTCTTCAAGTTGGTTTTTTCTGCTAAGTGAATATGATCGGTTCCTTCCCCCTCTATGCTATACTCAACCCAATCTATTCACAAATTCTTCATGTGCGTTCTATTTGAATCTCGTTTAAAATCTTCACTGTGTCCTTGTTAGCTGAAGAATTTACGAACGAAACTTTAACTTATCTTATCCAAATTTTCGGCTTTGCCACTCAAACCGTTTTGCATCCCACGATATACTTATCTATACACCCACGATCTAACACGATCTCCGCTTCTCAGTACGTGGGTGACACATGTCATGCAAAGGAGAAGGGTTAGGGGCACGTTCGTCCAAGTTCTTCGGGCGAACAGTTTTTCACCGTGGCTATAAATACCCCCTCTCCCCTTCCTCACTCCCTTTACTCCGCTCGACCTCTCTCCAGCTCGAGCTTCTCAAACCCTAGCGTCGCCGCTACTTCATCGTCGCCGGTGAGGAAGAGCTTCACTGCCTCGACCTCGTCGCTGTCGTACTCGCGTCGGCCGCGAAAATCTTCACTCTGCCGCCGCCGTAGCCGTCTTCTTCCGCCGAGTTAGGGCGTGGAAGATCTGCACAGACAAACTTCACTTCTCCACCTCACAGTTCGTCATGTTCTTCGTCCAGGGTAATTAAAAGTTACTTTTACTGCCCTCTTTGATTCAAATGTTTTCTACAAAATCCTCAAATGTGTTTATTCTTCAAATTCTTCACACACTAAACACCTCACATGTCATCTGTTCTTGATTCATTTCTCTAAGCTGTAATTTCTCTTCAAGATTCCTCAATTGTGCATATTTCTGATCTGTACAACTCTGGAACCTAAGACTAAGAACGCTTAGTGAAGTTCTTCAAGACTCATCTGGTCAAATTCCTCAAGCTTGTTCTTTTTTGAAAAATCTTCTAAGAACGCATATGACCTCTCCAAATTCCTCGCAACTATACTCTGTTCACAGGTACTCATGTCCGCTGCTGAATCACTAGGTTCTCATCAACTTAACTCATTTGCAGCGTTCCTCGAAGAAAAGTTGCATACTTCTTCGAAGAATTTGATTGTTCAAATTCCTCAACTGAAGAAAATGGCAGACGGTAAGAAGCCACGGAAAGGAGGAAAGAAGCCTGAGGTCAACACAGCGTTTGAAATCCCTGATGACATCTATGCTAGGTACTGCACACCTCCTGAGGAAGATAAAAATCAGCGCAAGGTGCGCATTCAGAAGATAGAGAGGAGATGGGCTAGAGAGTGGAGGGAGTACAGATATGTTACTCCCAAATACATGAAGAAATTCATTGTTACCTCTCCATGCTCAAGACCTCCATTGGCACCTGGCTAAGAAGCGGATCCCACCAGCATCAAGCGCGGTGAGGACTTTCCTAAAGAATGGGCCAAGCGCCAGGCCAAGTTGGCCAAACAAGCAAAACAAGCAGTGAGGAAATTCAATGAAGACTCTGCTGCTGCTGCTGCCACTGAGGCCTCTGTCAAGCCGAAGAAATCTATGGCAAAGAAGCCTGCACGTAAGCCAAGTGCTTCACCTTCAGTGCCCTCAAAGCCAAGTTCCTCATCAATGCCCTCACGGCCAGAATCTTCAAAGCCCTCAAGGCCAATTCCTCATGCTGCTCCTGCTCCTCCAAAATCCTCAGCTCCTCAAAAGTCCTCATCTACTCCGACAAAGTCCTCAGCACCTATGCATCTTGCCACATGCCAAAGGACTATAGGAATCTCCATTGCCTCAGGAGTCTCAGCCAGTTCCTCAGCTGCACCCAATTCTTCAACGGGACCCTCTCTGCTGAAGACGAAGGCCACTACTGGACAAGGTCCTCGCCCTAGTCCTCAGAAGAAGCAGGTCGCCTTCCAAGTGCCGTCTGAAGATGATGAAGCTGATGTTGAAGAACTTGCTGAGATTATCAGAGATAGGCAAGTCAGGGCCGCTAGAGCCAAAGGCACAAATGTGCCACTGCTTTTGGATCCAAGGTTGATCCTCGACTACATTGATCTCTGGCACAAGGACCCAAACACTCCTATGCCTGATTTCAAGTTGACGCCTGGCCAAAGTCACATGCTAACTCATTTCATCCAAGAAGAAAAATGGAAATATGAGAAGGCCAGGCAGATCAAGAAAGCGCAGTATAAGAAGGAGAAATTTCTGAAGAACAACGTTGTCTCAATGACAACTGATGATCTTGTAAAGATCCAGTCTGAAATCAAAACCCTCAGCAATGATTTCAATGCTTACTATGCTGATTGGCAAGGAGCCAAGGTCAGGTTTGTTAAACTGACTGAGAAGTTCATCTCCAATGTTGCAGCTCCAACGCAACAGGAAATTCCTCAGGCTGAAGCATCTGCTCAGCCAACTGTAGAACATATCAGCACCGCTGATGACTTTCAGGCTACTGAAGAAAATGTGAGTTCCAGGGCTGATGACTGCATTCCAGCCGTTGAAGAAATTGCCAGGGCATCCACTAGTGGTGCGCCTAAAGAAAATGAAAAGGTCAGGGCAACTGCATCAGTTGTGCCTGAAGAAAATCAACCAGGTTCCTCTGCTCCTCCTACGCCTACCCCAACTCCAATCCTTCCATCTGCATCAGATGTGAAGAAGACCAAGGCTGCAGAGCATGCAGCTGTGAAGAAACGGAAAGCATCAGCTACTTCAGATTCTTCAGCTCTGAAGAAAATGAAGTCTATGACCAGTTCGTTCGCAAATCTCATTAATGTTGTTCCGATCTCAACCATGCCATCAAAGGACCTTGTTCCTTTTGATGAAGAATATGTGATCCCTAGTGGATCTGATGAAGAAAATCCTTCTGCTGCTTCGTCAGAGCAGATGGATGAAGAAATTGAAGCGGATGAAATCCCTTCAACACCAGTTGTTTCCTCGCCTATGCCTCAGTTCACAGCAGAAGAGGATGGCGTTGAAGAAATGGAAGATGAAGATGTAGACATTGGCTGCACCACACCAGTGATGAATGATGACTTTTGGAAAAGTCAGCATCCCAACTCTCCATTGCTCACACCTTTACAGCAAATACCTCAGTCCCCTGCACAAACTGTTCAAATGGGCTCTGAAGAAACTCACCCCAGTTCGTCTATACGTGAAGAAATTCCAGCCACTAGTGCTGAAGAAACTACTGCTGCTGAACATCTGAAGACGCAGACTGCCACTGAAGAGGAACCAGAAATTCCTCAGCCTGAAGAACCTGAGATTACGATTCCTGAGGTTGTGATGCAACTCACTGACACTCCTCTACCCAAGCCAAAGGATCCATTCTCCACGAAGCAAAAATTCAAGGCTGATGATTTCTTCGGCGAGCATGTATTCTTCACTAACTACAACCCCTATGACTCTGCTCGCATTAGGAAGAGGCGTTTCTGGACTGCCAGCCAGGCAAATTTCTATTCCTCAGTGTTGTTCAACAAGACAAAGTCTTCCATCATGCGCACATTCCTCACGTGGATATGGAATCTCTGCCATGCTTCGTGCCAATCCTCGGTGTTCTTCACGACGCTGGACTGTTAAATTTCTGCACTGAGATATGTGATTGGAATGAAGAACTCATTCTTCAATTTTATGTGACACTGCACATCACAGGAGATTCTGAAGATGTGAATTCATGGGTGCTGGACTGGATGTCTAAAAACACTCACTACACGGCACCCGCTACTGAATTGCTTCGTGCTTTACCACTCAGTCCTCCCCTTGAAGCTGCTCGTTGCGTCTATAGTGAACCTAAGCTTACAAACCACTACATGCAAGTTCTGATGAAGCCATTGAAGCCAGGTCAGGCCCCACGAACCAAATTCCTCGTGAAGGAAATACTATATGTGCCTCAGACTGTCTATCGCATTCTGACAAAGACATTGAGTCCTATCAAGGGCCACGACTCGAATGACGAAGAAGTCGTTGGTATCATGAAGAATCTGCTCTTCAATATCATTCATGGCGTTCCCGTCAACTTCCATGATTTCTTCATGAGGACTCTGGCCAATGTCGCTATGTCACTGTTTGAGCTGAAGCCTTATGCACCTTGGATTATGAGATTCATCAGAACAAGGTCTTCACTCAACTATAAGGCTGATACACTGAACCATTGCAGCTACTTGCCTCTGATTGAAGTCCTCAAACGGACATATTCCTCAGTTGACGAAAAGGGCAAGGCACCAGTTGTTATAGATGAAGGCATTCGTCCATTGGATTGTCAATTTCGCAAGGCTGCATCCTACTCAACCAATGATAACTCTGCCACCCATGACTCTGCCGCCAACATAACCAAGCAAAATCCTCAAGGCACAGCACCCAAGGTGATGACTGATCGTGAGCTTCTCCTCAGTCTTCATCAGAAGGTTGATCGCAATCATAAATGGGTCAAGCGTCAGTTTGGTTCAATTCTTCACAATATGACTGCGACCCGCAATGCAGCGAAGAAAAACCACTACTACCTCCATGAAACCTTCAACCGTACCTGGGCTGTTCTGTCTCATGTCTACAGCGCAGAAGATCTGAAGAAAATGGGTCTCAAGGAAGACTTTGACTGGTCTGCTCCTCCATCGAAGGAATACAAGAAGGTCAAGGTTCCTTCCTTGGTGGCCAGCTCCTATTCTTCATCGCGCGACACCGACGAGCATGAAGACTTGGACGACACTGCGGCAGGCCCAACATCAACACACGACCCCACCAACGCTGGCGCTCCTTCATCAACTTGATATTCTTCGGGGGCGTTAGTCCTCATTTTCGATCCTTTTGGTCATTCGATGACAAAGGGGGAGAATGAGTTAGTCTTCAAGCGGGTCTATTATATGGGCGTTTTTTTACTAAGTTACAACTCTCGTTCTTCTGATGACTTTGCTGGATCGAGTTGTAAACTTAAACTCTATGGTGACCTGATACTTTTGTTGTGTTCTTCTGCATGCTTATTCCTCGTTAATGTTAATGCACGCATGCTGAATTACATCAGTCACCATATTTTATCATGCATTTCAAATTCTTCATATTATATGTCAAATGCATGTATGAATTACAAGATATAGAGGGAGATCTTCATGATTCAACTCTTCAAGTGTGCATTGCCTGAAAAGCAAATTCCTCACTATGCACATCTTCAGGGGGAAGTTCTTCTATATCTTGCAATCAAATTCCTCAATTTCAGTATTTACACTTCATATGTTTATCCCCGTTGAAAACTTAATCTATATTGTCATCAATCACCAAAAAGGGGGAGATTGTAAGTGCATCTAGTGCCCCTTAGTGATTTTGGTGTATTGAAGACTTATAGGTTAAGGGACTAATATGTTTATGAGTGTACACAGGTCTATAAGTCTATGAGGAGTTTGATATTTACAGAAAAAGTCGACCCCTAAAAATGAAGTTCTTCGACTGAAGACTTTGGATTTTTGAAGACTTTCTAAAGACTTTGAAAGTGAAGAATTTGGTGTGACCTTGAAGACTTGGTATTCATTTGAGGAACATGAAGCGTGAAGACTTTTGTTTTTGTAGTTTCATTTTCTCTTTCTTGAGTCATAGGAAACACCGTACTGTTAAAGGGGGTCGAGAAAATACTAAGGAAAAATTTCCATGTGATGCTCAACTCAAAATCCTACACCTACCAATCCCTTCGAGTGAAGCCATTGAAAATCTCATACAGTTCAGTTAATTTCTTCAGTGACAGAGACGAAGTTCTTCTGGTTGCTGAGGAATTTGTTCTGACTGAGGAGTTAGGAATTCGCCAGTGCGGAGTGCCTACACAGTGAGGAACATGATAGCCCTGAGGAATTTGAACCTCAAATTTCCGATCGTTGCTGTGCTACGCGCCAGCTGTCCCAAAATATCTTATCCACCTAACGGTCATATCATTGAAGGGCATTTATGTCTTATCATGTCGGGCTGCTCCCTAGGCTATAAATAGCTCCCCCTACAACCACTAGCTGGTTGGCTGCTCTGAGAGAAACTGACACTTGTCATTTGAGAGCATCCCATCCTCCGAGGACTTTGAGCGAAAATCACCGAGTGAGGAAAATCCAAACCCAAACACCTACAAACCCAAAGAGATTGAGCATCACTGTGGATCCGACGCTTGTTACCTTTGAAGACTATGCTTCTTCCAGACGGTTAGGCGTCATGGTCTAGAGCATCCAAGAGGAATTGTGGATCGCCGAGTGACCGAGTTTGTGAAGGTTCGGAAGTCACCTGAAGACTTATCACGAGTGATTGGACGAGGTCTATGTGACCTTAGTTCAAGGAGAATACGGTGAGGACTGTGTGTCCGGGACTGTGTGTCCTCAGGTTTAAATACCTAGCCGCTCCAACCAGATGTACAACTGAGACAGCAGTTGGAACTGGTCTACCAAATCATTGTCTTCACCAAGCCATCTGGTTCTATTTCCTCAACTCTTTCATTTCCTCATTAATGTGCTTGTCATATCTGTGTTTAAAGACTTTGACTGAAGACTTTCTCAATTTGCTCAGTTCAATTTCTTCAGTCTGTCTGTCTTCATCGTGTGTTATCATGTGTTTACGCTTTCAGTACTCTGTGCTTGTCTTCATTTCATCATGATGACTAACTTTGTCTTCTGTTATGCTTACTTTTGAGTACTTATTCCGCTATAAGTAGTTCTTCGCTAAGGAATTTCCTCCCCGGCAAATTCCTCAGTGAAGAATTCATAAAAATCGCCTATTCACCCCCTCTAGTCGATATAACGCACTTTCACGGGTGCTTCTTTTAACAGAAGGGGTATATTACGTTTGAGGAACGCCGACAGTGATAATATTATACCACCTACAGTATTGTTTTGTTTGTAAGCACATTTGGAACGTGGTTCGGTGGGTTGCCTGAAAGAAGAGAAGATAAGAGATGAGCACTAGCTATCTAGCTTGTTGCTTGCTACAGGAAATTATTGGGAGCTCAGCTTCCCAATAAAACTGTAAAAGCGCAATCGTGCAGGTTGAATTGATCTAATATTCTTCCATGCAAACCACGTATCGAGTGAACTCATGTGTCTCTGCAACAACAAACATGTTGAATTTGCAGTGTTGTAAAAAATGTAGGGCAATTTTCAGGAATTTTCAATTTGCTCAGACCAAGTAGCATTTTCTCTGCCTAGTCTGGTACCCTGCACTGCACTAGTTATTTGTGTCAGCCCTGCACTTGTACGATTAATTTCCTGTTGTTAATCTCGAGGCAAAAGGAAAACAGAGCATTGGTGGATCATGGTGACATTAGATCAACGGCCATGACATGATTTTCAAACCAGAGCTGACAAGCACAAACACACATGTTTAGGTGATACTTGGGGCTGAAACGAAATCCGACTTGAAATAATACTAGGGTAAGGTGAAATCCCCTGGATTAGGTATTCAAAAGCATCTTACTGCACTAGACTTGGCTGGAATAAGGCACGAAACGTCTTTTTTTAGATAACATATTAACACCGACGACAACATTGACACAATGCGGCAAACTCAGCAACAGATAACAGCAGCATCCCTTCTTCACCTGGGGAAAACAACAGCACTAATCTGTTACTATCTTGATACAAATACAGACAAAACATAAGAGTAGCACCTAGGCGTATGTAACAGTGTGTGAACAAGCCATGTGTACAAATTCAAAATCGGCTGCTCATCAACA